>NW_025974585.1:0-8418 GCF_021869965.1 Rhincodon typus
GCTGCTTGACTGCTGTGTTCATCCAGCCCTGCACCTTGTTGTCTCAAACAATCCAAGATGCTTGACTCAGCAACTCAGGATGGCAAGGTTATGTAGCATGCAGACTACCACAAAGCATGACACATGTTCTATTGAATACACCAGGGCTCCTTCAGACTATCCAGTAGTAACAACACCGTTTTGGCTAGCCACAACACTTCAGATCAGCATTCACTTTTCAGTTGCTTTCTTTCTTTTTCCTTGACCCATCTCCACATATTTTCATCTGAGCAGTCAACACAAACATTTTCACCCGTCTTCGTACCACCTTACACCTATTCCTTCCAGTAACCCTCGATAACAATTGTTCTTAACTCCTCTCCACATAATCACAACTCACAACTCACTGCTTTCTCTACTTGCAAGACAGGAGAATGCAGAACTCTAGGGAGAGGCCGAGAACTCAGAGATGCCCCTGCAATGAAAGTCAGCTCAACAGCCATTTGCAATCACTGGGGGAAGTGGTCTTGATCCTGGACCCAGCAACAAACTGTCTTGAAAGCCTAAGCCTCCCGAACCATTGGTACTCAGACATGTCAAGAAAGCTGATACTCTGCTTGTAGTGTCTGTGTTGTGTGACTCGTCTCCTTGGATCTGTATCCACCTCTCTATCCTGTGGAGCAGCAGAAGACTAAGCAGAAAGCAGCTGTTGCTGTTGGTTTTGCTCATGGTGCTCTCAGTGCTCTCTTTGCTACTCTTGTTGTTCCTTATCAGAGGCAGCAGGTAGAGTTTCATAATCTGTGTCCATGCTCGAGAGAAGTGAGGTCAGCAAGGAGCAATTCCGGTCATGTAACTTCCAAGAATTTGGAGGTCGCTTGTCAAGCTGTAAGAGCATACTCTCAGGTAGGGTTTTCATGGTTTAACTGTTTGAAGGCTTTCCAATCATCTGTTTCACTGAAGAAGCATTTCCTGCCTTGCTCTTGTTTTACTGACCCTAATGCAATGCAAAGAGCTTGGGAAATGCATGCACTGTTTGTTAAAGCTAGAATCCAGGGCTATGTTCAAAGTGAGTTACCAGATTGAATATTTCAATGACTTTCCCAACAGGTGCACAGTGGAAGAGGATGTGATGGGGATAAGTGAAGACTGGGTTCCCTGTTCGCCTAGGTCAAAGCAGGAAGACGATGGATACTGTAAAGGTCCCAATACCATTTACAGGATTGAAGCCCACCTCTCCTTGGCAGGTAAAATTCATCATTTCTACTACCCACCGTTGGATAAACTACTGAGAATAGAAGGAAAAGTTTTTTGAAGACAAGGTGGGAAATTACTATCATGTTTAACACAATCTAATATTTTGGGGGGAAATCACACATTACTTTCTCTCAGAAATGGCAAAGCAAATAATGTATCAATTCATAAATGAATTCTAAATAAATCAATGTCATATTTACATAGGCCCTGAAATCACATGACATAATTAGCATAGAAACAGTTAACATATTTGCATTTAAATGTTTGTCAACTATCACAGTTACTTTGATTGGGTTAACATCTGTTATAAAAGAAGGATTTTATACAAACATACTCTACAAAGATACTTCCAATGCATGATTTCAATGCCCAAAAGGTTTTTGAGATTATTGCTGATGAAATATTATCTCAAACTTAAAGATAATGTTGTACTTGTACTTTAAATATATAAAATCATTCTATGTATTGATCATGTGTCACTTTACAACTGTTCTGTAAGGAGTCAATTTTGCATTTCAATTTTGAGAGATAACTGATGTAAAATATTAATTATGCCACTCATTTTATGGCACGCTTTTAAAATATAAATTGTAACATGAAATTTTCATCCCAATGTTTAGTTTTAGATGTATGAAATTTTATTGGACATAGCAAAATGGAGATGCTAAGACTTGACGAGATACAAACCAAGCAGCATTCAGTGAAATTGATAACTGGCCAGCACTGTCTGAATGTCACGGCTTTTTAAGTATGTAATTACTATTTGTAGTTGAATTGAGAAAACAGAATTGCTAATACGACACTGACAAGAAAGACAAAGAGCAGCATACAATATCAGCAAAGAGTAACACTGTAGACAGAAGTGGCCTTTGTCTGACGAGAACAGCTAGAAGAGTGTGGGAGGGCAAACCTGAGGAAAATTAGACTCAGAAATAAATACAAGGAACAGAGAAAAAATGTAACTATGCATAATGTACAACAGAGACAGGACAGAGGCAACAGAATTTGAAAGACAAATTGAATGAACTAAGGAAACAGAAATACATAGCAGATGCATATATGCCAAATTTGAGAAGACCTGAGGGTTGACATAATGAAGTTTTTAAGAAAAGCTAAAAGCATTAGCAAGTGTTATGTAGATGATCCTTTTGGGAAAAAAAAACATGCTCATAAAGTTTGAAATGAAAGTCAATTAGAACAAAACAAAAAATGTACACATCTATTGTCAGCTGTTGAGCTACAAGGAGAAATCAATTAATTGACTGTTATAAAGAACAGTTTTAAGTTCTGCTCTTACATCAGGGAATGTATGCATAGCTGTGAAGAAATATGGACAACATATAAAATAATGAAATACAATAGCAGGTATCTCAGCTAACAGACAATAATAATATTGGCTCTGGAAGTAAGAAGAAGAAGAAGTATAATATGATTTGAACGGTTTAATTGTCAACATAAGCAAAAACTGGATCTGCAATAGAAAGGAAGTCCGAATTAATAACATGCACTGTAAAAATCGAGAAATTTGCAACTTTAAACAAAGGTTTGAATTGTTTCTGTGACCAAGATAAAAGGGCTTAAATTTCTAACAACTGTTCAAAGAATAACCAGAAGAGGCAACCATAGAAATTAGTGGAAGGCTTCAGAACAGAAAATAATGACCAAATTGAGAGGTGGGTGGGGTCTTATTTGCATTGTAATAGTTTGACGTTCCCCAACTATGTTTAACACCAGTGAAATAAACAAAATCAGGAGAAACTGGTCACTGCATTACAAAAACTGGCCTTCTCTTTTTGGTCATACACTCAAATAACCAAATGAAAAGGATAAGTATAGCTCTTCCTTTCAATAAATAACCTCTGAGTGCTCAGAGATACATGTTTCTTCTGTTTATCATGAACTTAAGTGAACAAAGTGTGTAAAACTCACTGACAGGTGTCATATGGACAGTTCATCTTCAAAGCGACATTCCAGCAAATACCAAGATCTGTTCTCATGTTAGGTCTATCACACGCACACATCACAGGCTAGCTTTTCATTATTTTAGAGGACACAATCAAATCTCTCAACATCTAGACATTGCTACGGCGAAAAGATCCAACTCTCTTTCATAGTAAAATGACAGATGCTTTCTGGCAATGAAAAAAACATTCCTTGAAAAGAAAACTGACATAGCTTGCTTGCCCATATAAAATGAATTTACTGATAAACATATGATCAAATAGCATTAACACGTGCTGGCCTTGTGGAAATCTCCACAAAATATCTACAGACTTGCTGATGCTGCCAACTGACCGGATTTGAGTACAAAGGAGAAAGGATATTGGAAACCTATGGCTGAAATAACAAAAAAAATTGGAGTATGATACATTCGAAGTAGGCCGGTTGCTTTGAGTAAGAGTATAAAATCCTCATTTTATATTAATATAATTTTTTTTCGCTCACAGTAACAAACAGAGGAACATATACTCCAAATCTGCAGTACAAATTCACAACAGTTACTCTTTGAATAATTAGAGTCATAGTGTCACAGCATTGTACAGCATGGAAACAGACCCTTCAGTCCACCTTGTCTATGCCAATGAGATATCCTAAATTAACCTAGTCCCATTTGCCAGCATTTGACCTATATCCCTCTAAACCCTTCCTATGCGTATACCCCATCCAGATACCTTTTTAAGTGTCGTAATTGTACCTGCCTCCACCACTTCCTCACGCACCACTCTCCATGCGAAAAAGTTGCCCCTTAAGTCCCTTTTAAATCTTTCCCCTCTCACTGTAAACCTATGCCCTCTAGTTTTGGACTCCCCTACTCTGAGAAAAAGACCTTGGCTATTCAGCCTATCCATGCCCTTGATGGTTTCATAAACCTCTATAAGGTCACCCCTCAGCCTCTGACGCTCGAAGGAAAATAGCCCCAGCCTATATAGCCTCTCCATCTAGCTCAAACACTCCAAACCCGGCAACATCTTTGTAAATCTTTTCTGAACCCTTTAATGTTTGACAACATCCTTCCCATAGCAGGGAGACTAAAATTGAATGCTGTATTCCAAAACTGGCCTAACCAAGGTCCTGTACAGTTGAATCATGACATCCCAACTTTGAGAGTTTTTCGAAGAGGTAACCAAGAGGATAAGTGGGGGGTAGAGCAGTGGATGTTGTCTATGTGGACTTTAGTAAGGCCTTTGACAAGGTCCCACATGGCAGGCTAGTCATGAAGGTTAGGTCGCATGGGATCCAGGGAGAGCTTGCTAATTGGATTCAAAATTGGGCCATTAGGAGGAAGCAGAGGGTGATGGTTGAAGATTGTTTTTCGGACTGGAGGCCATGATTAGTAGTGTGCCAAAGGGGTCAGTGCTGGCACCTTTGTTATTTGTTATTTACATAAATGATCTGGATGTACAAGGCTTGATTAGCAAGTTTGCGGATGATACAAAATTAGGAGGTATTGCTGATAGCAAGGAAAGTTATCAAAAATTACAGAGGGATCTTGATCAGATGCGGAAGTGGGCTGAGGATTGGCAAATGCAATTCAATACAGATAAGTGTGAGGTGTTGCACTTTGGAAAGTCAATCCAAAGTAGGACTTATACAGTAAATGGTAGGTCCTGAGGAGTGTTGTGGAACAGACAGACCTAGGAGTACAAGTACATAGTTCGTTGAAATTGGCGTCACAGGTAGACAGGGCTGTGAAGAGGTTATTTAGCGTGCTGGCCTTCATCGGTGAAGGCATTCACTATAGGAGCTGGAACATTATTTTACATTTGTTTAAGTTGTTGGTGATGCCGCACTTGAAATATTGTGTGCAGTTTTGGTTACCCTGTTATAGGAAAGACATAGTTAAACTGGAAAGAATGCAAACAAGATTTATGAGGATGTTGCCAGGACTAGTAGGCCTGAATTATAGGGAGACGTTGGTCTGGATAGGATTTTATTCCTTGGAACGTAGCAGAATGAGGGGTGATCTTATTGAGGTGTATAAAATCATGAGGGGCAAAGATAGGATGAATGCATATGGTCTTTTTTCCCAGGGGCATGGGGAATTGAAAACTAGAGTGGCATAGGTTTAAGGTGAGAGGTTTTAATTTAATTTAATTTAATTTAAGAAGGATATGAGGGGCAACTTCTCCATGTAGAGAGTAATGCATATATGGAACGGGCTGCCAGAGAAAGTGGTTGAGGCAGGTACAATAGCAACATTTAAAACACATTTGGATAGGTACATGGATGGGAAGGGTTTAAAGGGATATGGACCAAATACGGGCAATTGGAACTAGCTGAGCGGGCACTAGGGTCAGCATGGACCAGTTTGGGCCGAAGGGCCTGTTTCCATGCTGTATTACTCTATGACTCTATAACTCCTGTACTGTATTCTCAGACCTATAAAGGCAAGCATACCAAATGCTTTCTTCACAACCCTGTCTACCCGCGATACCACCTTCAAGGACAAAGAGATGGTAACTCTTTCAAAGCAAGCTCAAAATTTGGTCAGTGTAGTCATGTTACCTTGCTTCATTAATATACTTCATTCCAAGCCTCCAAGCAGCATCACTGCAGTTTTCAGGTTTGCATCTTACATGAATATTTACTGATGTTGACCACGTATGAGTTAGTACATGTACGAGGAAATAGAATTGTAGAATTGCTTCTACTTCAAAAATACAATAACACTTGCTCATAAATGGTGGCTAAAAATTAATAAATTGTTACACATTTGAAGTGTCCCACAGTATGTTTTATGTAATTGTCAAACTTTAACTAACTTACTTTGGGGCTTCGAGATCCTTCCAAGCCATCCGCAGGCACATCAGTTGCCAATATCTCAGCTTTGATTATGTCCAGCGCTCGAAGAATCCAACTGTGCTGTCGTTTGATTTGCTTCTGTAGCTCCTGCCATTGACTTGTAATAATCTGCAGCATATCTTTCAATCCTTCAAAGCAAAACAACTAGATGTCAGCACCCAACAGAAGAAGCATAATACTAATAACAATCAATTAACAAATGTTATGGTGAGACAGGATATCCTGAAGCTTGAAGTTCCTCATAAATATTTCAATCAAGCCACATTTTACCTCTTCAAAGTTGAATTGAAACAACTAAAGGGAAAAGGACACCTATAAACCTGCTTCCAATATAAATTCATGTAAACCTGGTTCACAAATACCACCACCAAGTGCTATTTACATATTAAGCTTGAAATGTGTTGAATCCTATGAAATGTGAAATCACAAAGCTGGAAAATATAAAAAAAAGACCTTCTTCCCTACAGTGATGATTTTAGGTGAGGAATAGTACTACTTATTTCAGTGTTGTATTGGACATGCTTCAATGATTTGCCACAACCCAAACTTCTGAACAGTTCCCTGCTGGACTAATCAATACAGCATTTCAAACTCTTGGAACCTCTTTAGGGTCTCATACTTTCAAATTAGGTACAATGCTTAAGATTGATATAAATTGTGCTGACTGAGAAGATTGAGACTGCAAGACATACATTAATATACAGACTCCACAATCATCTGAGATGCTGGAAGAAAATACTTTCATCTTCTGCTATATGCTGGACTCAAACAGGTTCTCAGCAGGGACTGACTGCAATGAGTTGTATCTTCAATCATGTCTTATCTCAATATGACAACTGAAGAACAGTAGGCAAAAATACATTGTCAGATTTTAAAATGTAGTTCAAAATGCAATATAAAATTATATTTTCTGTAACTTCTATTACAATCTCGAGTGAAGTACTGGGTTTCTTCAGTGCTGGGAAGTAATGGGTTAATTTAATCAAACTCACAAGGTGGCAACACGTAAGATGAAGTGGAACACTGGAATTTGCACCTTTCTGAGGTAAAATCAACAAGAAAACATTATGTTTAGTTAAACAAAATTTTATGGAAAATCTCTTTGACTGTTGATCCTACTAACTTCTATGATAATTCCAAGGTAGCCCCAGTTCCCAGATTAATTAAACAGCATGGGCAGAACCTTGTTAAGGGATTGAGGATCTCCTGCTGGCTACAGAACTGGCCCTAGCCTCCCAGGATGGAACGGCAAGCAGAGAACAGGTGAGGGTTGTTGTGGGGAGCATCCCATGGGATAGGAGTCACAAAGCCGGAATGAAGGGCAGCAGTTGGCAGTCAATGGCCATGCATAGATCAGTGCTAGTTGAGGGAATTCTCCACACAATAACAGCCTGTCTGCACTGGCAACTCTTTATTGTCCAATCTGGAGCTGATATAATTGAGTCTCATTGGAAAGACTCAATACTAGCTGATTACTTAAGGGCCTCATTTGGCAATGGGATAGGAAAGATAAGCTTCGACTTTCTCACCTAGAAATTAATTTGAATAGAGATGGAAAAGCAATGGTGTATGGTATGTTACCACCCCTTCTAATGATGTTTCTGTCCCATCTTCAGACATGCTGCCTCGGGACTTGAAGGTTCTATCCAAACTTTTTAAAACTCTTTCATCTGTTATTGAAACAAACAAATTCCTATTCAGACTGAATTAAAAGAAAAATAATCCTTCAGTAGCCTCTCTGAACTGTCAATCAATACGGGAACTCAGAACCTTTGCTGAGATAATTATAGCTTTTCAAACTCAGCTGAGCATTAATAATGACAAAAGAGGTCTTGGGTGAATGTCACAAAAAACCTATTTAAAAGGCACGACCAGATGCTACTTTTTTCCTCACTTGAGTTTTCAATCTCAGCAGTCCAGCAGAGAATTCCTATAACTTTCAATGACAGCTGCAGCCTGTTTTCTGTTTTTGGTTGACAGTTAAGAGATGCTACTAAAGAATTATTTGTCCTCTAATTGGATCTGAATAGGAGTTTGTTTGTTTTAAATTTTTTTATCATTTTCCTTTTTTTTGGAAAATCAATCCGATCTGCAAAGACTGAGATAGTAGGAACTGCAGATGCTGGAGAATCCGAGACAACAAGGTGCAGGGCTGGATGAACACAGCAGGCCAAGCAGCATCATAGGAGCAGAAAGGCTGACGTTTCGGGCCTAGACCCTTCATCAGAAAAGGGGGAGGGGAAGGGGGTTTTGAAATAAATAGGGAGAGAGTGGGAGGCGGATAGAAGAGGGATAGAGGAGAGGATAGGTGGAGAGGAAACAAACAGGTCGAAGCGGCGGGGATGGAGCCAGTAAAGGTGAGTGTAGGTAGGGAGTTAGGAA
>NW_025974586.1:0-5867 GCF_021869965.1 Rhincodon typus
TCTTTTCTGAAGAAGGGTCTAGGCCCAAAACATCAGCCTTCCTGCTCCTCTGATGCTGCTTGGCCTGCTGTGTTCATCCAGCTCTACACCTTGTTATCTCAGATTCTCCAGCATCTGCAGTTCCTACTATCTCAGCCACCTAATCATGTTCAGGGTAATTCAGAGTTAAAAATACCAAAGAACTACAGTGCTGGAAACCTCCTCCCATGTCCTTACCCCAACCCCCACATGCTAGGCGTTGCCATCACATGGGCTACTACCCCACACAACCCATTATCAGCTGCTTATGGTCCTCATTAGCAGCTATTCATTGTCCCAGGCTGACCTCACCCATTCCTTTGTCTGCGATAGGGTCAGGGTTACTGTTTCTCTCTCGCTCTCACTCTCCCTCTCGGTCTCGTCCCCATCCCCATCCCCATCCACATCTATTGTTTACTCCTTACCCCTCTCCACACGCCTTCGTTAGGATATATTCCAACCTTGCCCTGTAATCACTGATATGGCAGAGGAATCAGTTTTTGCTGTCAAATAAACAGAAGAACAAAATGAAAGACAATCAAAAGACAGGAAGGATAATGTGTTTTTGATTAGACTAAGATCTTGCCTCATTTTGTTTGTCCTGAATAAATATATTAAAGAACTTCCAGATGTCACGTGAAATTGCTCAATGTGAGATATCAAGCGTAATACTCAGGATGCAAACTGTTGTAAATGCTTAGCAGTAAATGTGGAACTTTAAATGAGAAATGTATATATTTTTGTATGCTCTGTAAAGTCATAAACAACTCTTGTAAGGTTTCTTGCCCTGAGTTAGAATTTTTGATTTGGAAAATTGAGACTCAACTTTGAGCCAATTGTTAAATTTAAGCAGCATATATTTGGTATGGTCTATAAGGGTTTCAACAAGGCTTTTGATAACGTCCTTCATTACAAACCGCTCAAGTAAGAGTCCATAGGATCCAAGGCAAAGGCTTTTTGCTGCTCAGCCAATTTTGGATTCAGAGAGCAGAAACTAGTGGTAGAAGGATGATTCTATGACTGGACGTCTATTTCCAGTGAGGTTCCAAAGTTTGGTGTTGGGACCTCTTCTGTTTGTAGTGTACAGTAATTATTTAGACTTAAATGTGCGGGCATGATCAAGATGTTCACAGATAACATGAAAATTGGTAAGGTGGTAACTAGTGAGAATAATAGCTATAAACTGCAAGAGGATATCCACAAACTAGTCGACTGGAAAGGGCACTGGCAAATGGAAAAGTATGAGGTAATGACTATGCGAGGCAAGGCAAAGGACTTGACTGTGAATGGTAAGATTCTGGAAAATATTGAAGATCAGAGGGACCTTGGTGTACCTACCCACAGATTGCAGAAGTGGCAGGGTAGGTTGACAAGGTGGTTAAGGACGTGTATGGGATACTTGCATTTATTAGCTGAGACATAGAATACAAAAACAGGGAGTTGTGCTGGAACTTTTTTAAACATAAACCCTAGTTAGGCCATAATTAGCATACTGTGTACAGTTCTGGCCACCATATTATAGAAAGGATATGATTGCATTCAAGAGGGGTCAGTGGAAATTTACCAGGCTGCTACCTGGGCTGGAGAGTCTGTGTTTTGCGCAAAGATTATATGGGCTAGGGTTGTTTTACTTGGAGGTGCAAAGGTTCAGAGGGCTGGCTGATGAAGGTGTATAATGTAATGAGTATAGGAAGTCACCTTTTTCATTAGCAGACGGTTGAGGGGAAATTGATTCAAGGTAAGAGACAAAAAGCTAAGAAGAGAGTTGATGAGAATTTTTCACAGTGTGTGGGAATTTGGAGTTCATTGTTTAAAAGAGTAGGTTAAGTCAGAAACTCTTGTAACATTTGAGCAGTATTTAGATGTTCACTTGCATTGCCATAGCCTCCAGGACTGCGGATGCTGGAAAATGAGTGTAGTGCAGTGAGATCTTAGTTGACTATTGCAGATGTGATAGATTGAGTCGCCTCCTGTGCTATAGATGTCTGAGTCAATGAGCTAGGAAAATGCAGGAAATAGTTCTGTTGTAGATTATTTGTCGTTTTAAGGTTTGCTGATATGATTTTTGAAATGATTTCGTTGTATGCAATAGGCTTGTAACTTCAATTCCTTGATATCTCTGATTTATTTGAATGAATTTTTAAAATGGCTGTTTCAGTTGAAATTTCTGGTTTCCAGCTGTGCATTTTGACTGTTTATGAGGAGTATATTTCCCCATATTTGCTAATTTAGCCATAAAAATCACCATAAGTATTGACCAGAGAGATTTGTTTTATATTTAGACTAATCTTTGGCTGAAATTAATGGCCAGAAGAAAATACATGTAGATAGTATAGTATTAATAGATTGTTGGTTTGTCTCCAGTCTGTAGGAGCTGCCTTGTGAAATATCTAGAAGAGAACAACACATGTCCTACCTGTAGGATTGTCATTCACCAGAGTCACCCATTGCAGTACATAGGGTAAGTATTAAACACACGGTTGTAACTGTATTTCACACGGTTGTAACTGTATTTCACACGGTTGTAACTGTGTTTCAGTACCAAATAGGTCAATAGAAACGCTTACAACCTAAAATTTTGTTTTCAGATCTTATTGCCGTAGCCTTTTTGATAATTTGATGTGCGCTGTGAGCTGACTTTGTAAATATTATATTGCTGCTTATTTATAAATCTGTGATTTTAAAATGTTAGCAGGTTGATAAACCAACTAAAGCCAGCTTTGAGAAAATCAGTTTCTTCAGTTAGTTGTGAAGTACTCTAGTCTTATTCACAGTATTCTGCCAGTGCTTGGTTGAACAGCCACTGGAAAAGCTGATCTTAATAACTAATGCTTTCTGCAGCCATGGAACATAAGATACAGGAGCACAATTAGGCCATTTGGCCCATTCAATCATGGCTATGTTTGCCACCTCATTCTCTTGTCTTCACCCCATAGAATGAACCAGAGACAGAAAAAATCCAACAACCCACAAACTTAGGCAATTATCCATCAGTGTACAAATTTTGGATAAGTGGGAGTTGGAGTCACACTGGTTCAAGTAAGGATGACTATTGGCACAATGTGACCTTTTCATTTTACCCACCTACCATTCAAATGGCCCATCTGATTAAGATTGGCAATCAGCTGTTGTATTTGCAGGTCTATCGAACCCTAATCACATTAAATCTGGATTTAAGACTACTGAAGTATTGTTCTATGGCGTACCCTTCAAGCCAGAATAGAAGTCAAGCACTCTTCCATAAGCCGTACGTTGAAAAATAGACCATAGTATGAAAAAACAGTGGCATCACCAAATTCCTGACAAGTTAATTCCCCTTCCTTTCCTGTTCATCATCCAATTTTGGGGAAGATCTTGAAAACACAGTAATTGGTCATTATCAAAGCAAGACAATGTTAACTGCTCTGCCTTCATCAATCTTGTCACCTCTTCAAAAAAACTTTTCTATCATGCTGACTATCCCTGGTCAGTCTTTGCCTTTCCAAATGCATGTAAATCCTGAACAAAAACAAAGTTGCTGGAAAAGCTCAGCAGGTCTGGTAGCATCTGTGAAGGAGAAAACAGAGTTAATGTTTCAGGTCCGGTGACCCTTCCTCAGATCTCACCAAATAGAGTAATGTAATGCATGTAAATCGTGTTGCTCAGAATCCCCTCTAATAACTTATCCACCACTGACATAAGGCTCACATTAACCAACCTCTAGTCTCCCGGCACCTCACCCGTGGCTATCGATGATACAGATATCTCAACAAGGGGCCCTGAAATCACTTTCCTAGATTCCCACAAAGTTCTGGAAAGCAGCTGATGTGCTTTGATCGCCCTCGTTATTGTGAAAAGGGTACTGTTAGAACCTACCCCTTTGGTGAGTTGTTTAATTATCCTCCACCATTCAAGACTGGATGTGGCAACACTTCAGAGCTTAGGTCTGATCCTTTGGTTGTACAATGGCTTCACTGTGTCTATTACTTGCTGTTTATGTTGTTTGGCATGCAAGAACTCTTCTTTCATAGTTTCGTCAGGTTGACGCCTTCATTTATAGATTGTGCCTGATATGCCCTCTTGCACACTCTATTGAACCAGGCTTGATTCGATAATTTAATAATGGTAGAGTGGGAGATGTCCTGGGCCATGAGGTTGCAATTGTGTTGGAGTACAGTTCTGCTGCTGATGATCCACAGAGCCTCTTGGCTGCCCAGTCTTGAGTTGTTAGATTTGTTCAAAGTCCAATTTCACATGGTGATCATGCCACATGACTCTATAGAGGGTATCTTTAGTGTAAAGATGGGTTTTTGTCGACACAAAGACTGTGCAGTATGATACTGTCAGGACAGCTGCATCAGCAGAAGGAAGATTGGTTAGGATGAGGTCATGTATGCATTTTCCTCTGAAGAAGGGCCACTGGACCTGAAACATTAACTCTGTATTCTCCCCACAGATGCTGTTGAGACCTGTTGAGATATTGCAGCAATTTCTGTTTTTGTTTATGTTTCTTCCTCTTGTTCCTTACCACCAGTCGCAGATCCAGTCTAGCAGTTATGTCCTTTAGGACTGAATCAGTTCAGTCAGTAGTGGTGTTGCTGAGTCACTCTTGCTGATAAATATTGAAGTTTCCCCACCTAGAGTATAAGTTTGCGCCCTTCCTTCATTAGTGCTTCCCCCAGTGGTGTTTTACATAGAGGAGTTGTGATTGATCAGCTGAAGGAGGATGGTACGTGGTAATCAGTAGGATGCTTCCTTGCCCACTTTTGACCTGATGGTCCTGTGGGTAATAGTGTGTAAGGTATGATTTGACTAGTGAATATGACGGTGTCTGTGAGATGGCTCTTTGAATTTTGACATTGGCCCCCAGATGTCAGTAAAGAGGACTTTCCAGGGTTGACAGGGTGGTGATTGTTGTTGTCATTTTCTGTGCAGTAGTCGTCAGCTTGTTCATCAGTTTCATTTCTTTGAAGATTTCTGAAGGTTGATACAACTGAATGGCTTGCTGACCCATTTCAGAGGGCTTGGAGCCTCATGTAGGCCAGACTTGGTAAGGACAGTATTAATGAACCAGATTGGTTTTAGAGACGATCGACAATGGTTTCCTGGGCTTTCCAGATATTTACTGTATTCAAATTCAACCATCTACCATCACTGAATTTGGACTCATTCCCAGAGCATTAGCCATCTCAAGATTACTAGATCTCTAGATTACTCAGCTATCGCCTCTCATTAAATTGGCAGTGATTTCATGGTTGTTGGGTAAGTTTTCAATTCCAAATTAATATTTTAATTCAAACTTCACAATTATAGGGAGTTACAAATAATTATAGTTAAAGGTCTTTTCCCAAAGGTGGGTGAGTTCAAAACTAAGGCCATATTTTTAAGGTGAGTGGAGAAAGATTTAAAAGGGACTTAAGAGGCACCTTTTTCACATAGAGATTGTTCATATGTGGAATGAAGTGCCAGAGGAAGTGGTAGATGCAGGTACAATTAAAACATTTAAAACACATTTAGATAGCTACATGAATAGGAACGGTTTAGAGGGATACAGGCCAAACGCAGGAAGTGGGAGTAGTTTAGTTTGGGAAACTTGGTCGGCATGGGTGAGTTTGACCAAAGGGTCTGTTTCTGTGCTGTATAACTCTATGACTGTAATTCACCATGGTGGAATTTTGAACCCAGGTCCCCTGACCAATAGCCGATGTCTGCGAATTGCTAATCTAGTCACTTTACAACTACAGCACCATTTCCCCAAAAATTCCAGTGACTCTGAGATGCTGGCTTGAATACCCATTGTATAAGCGCAAGTGCTGTCAGAAAATCCAGTGTGTGACAGTGCAGTGAGCTACTGTCGTCAGTATCCAGTG
>NW_025974586.1:5877-8417 GCF_021869965.1 Rhincodon typus
CTACTGTCGTCAGTATCCAGTGTGTGACAGTGCAGTGAGCTACTGTCCGTGAGCTACTGTCCTTAATATCTGGTGTGACCTGAATGCTGTTTACTTTTAATTCTGCCCCATATATTTTTTCTTTATTCAAGCGAGTGCAGCTAAACACGTGGCTACAGAGCTGGTGTAGGAGGGAGGGCTTCAGATATGTGGATCATTGGGATACCTTGTGGGGAAGGTGGGACCTGTACAGGAAGGACGGATTGCATCTGAACTGGAGGGGCACCAATATCCTGGGCAGGAGGTTTGCTAGACCTCTTTGGGAGGGTTTAAATGAGTTTGGCGGGGGGATGGGAACCGGAGATACAGATCAGAGGATGGGGTACAGGCAGATAGAGCAAGCAGAGAATCTGTGAGGAAGAATAAGCAGTTGATAAGGCAAAGTGGCAGTCAGTGCGACAGGTTGAGGTATGTCGACTTCAATGCAAGAAGTGTCAGGAATAAGGGTGACAAACTTAGAGTATGGATCAGTACTTGGGACTACGATGTTGTGGTCATTACAGAGACTTGGATAACACGGGCAGGAATTTTTGTTGGATGCTCTGGGGTATAGATGTTTCAAAAGAAATAGGGAGGGAGGTAAAAGAGATGGAGGAGTAGCACTGCTAATCAGGGATGGTATCACAGCTGCAGAAAGGGAGGTCGTGGAGGAGGGTTTGTCCACTGAGTCAGTATGGGTGGAAGTCAGAAACAGGAAAGGAGCAGTCACTTTATTAGGAGTTTTCTATAGACCCCCCAAAAGCAACAGAGACATTGAGGAGCAGATTTTGGAAAGGTGCAGAAGTAACAGGGTTGTTGTCATGGGTGACTTCAACTTCCCTAATATAGACTGGAACCTCTGAAGTGCAAATAGTTTGGATGGAGCAGGTTTTGTCAGGTGTGTCAGGAAGGATTTCTGACTCAATATGCAGATAGGCCGACTAGAGGGGAGGCCATATTGGATTTGGTGCTTGGTAACGAAACAGGTCAGGTGTCAGAACTCTTGGTGGGAGAGCATTTCGGTGTTAGTGGTCACAACTCCCTGACTTTTACTATAGTCATGGAGAGGGATAGGAGCAGACGGTATGGGAAAGTATTTAATTGGGGGAGGGGGAATTACAATGCTAATGGGCAAGAACTGCGGAGCATAAATTGGGAACAGATGTTCTCAGGGAAATGCACGAGAGAAATGTGGAGATTGTTTAGGGAGCAGTTGCTACAGGTACTGGATAAGTTTGTCCCACTGAGGTAGGGAAGGATGGGATGGTGAAGGAACCTTGGATGAAAAGGCATGTTGAACACCTAGTCAAGAGGAAGAAGGAAGCTTACTTAAGGTTGAGGAAGCAAGGATCGGACAGGGCTCTAGAAGTCTACAAGGTAGCCCGGAAGGAACTGAAGAATGGACTTAGGAGAGCTAGAAGGAGTTATGAGAAAACCTTGGCAAGTAGGATCAAGGAAAAACCCGAGGCATTCTTTGCTCATGTGAGGAACAAGAGGATGGCCAGTGTGAGGGTAGGGCCAATCGGGGATAGTGGAGGGAACTTGTGTGCGGAGTTGGAGGAGGTAGGGGAGGTCCTTAATGAATACTTTGCTTCAGTACTCACCAGTGAGAGGGACGTTGACTTTGTGAGGACCGCATGAAACAGGCAGATATGCTCGAACAGGTTGATGTTATGAAGGAGGATGTGTGAGAAATTTTGAAAAACATGTGGATAGATATGTCCCCTGGGCCAGATGGGATATAACCAAGGTTACTACAGGAAACGGAGGAAAAGATTGCTGCCCCTTTCCCAATGACCTTTGCATCCTCACTGTCCATTGGAGTAGTATCAGATGATTGGAGGGTGGCAGATGTCATTCCCTTGTTCAAGAAAGGGAATAGGGATAATCCTGGGAATTACAGACCAGTCAGTTCTACTTCTGTGGTGGGCAAATTATTGGAGAGGATTCTGAGAGATAGTATTTATGATTATTTGGAAAAGCACAGTTTGTTTAGAAACAGTCAGCATGGCTTTGAGAGGGGCAGGTCATGCCTCACAAGCCTTATTGAATTCTTTGAGGATGTGACAAAACACATTGATGAAGGCAGAACAGTGGATGTGGTGTATATGGATTTTAGCAAGGCATTTGATAAGGTTCCCCATGGTAGGCTCATTCAGAAAGTAAGGAGGCATGGGATTCAGGGAAATTTGGCTGTCTGGATACAAAACTGGCTGTCCAATAGAAGACAGAGGATGGTTGTAGATGCAACGTATTCAGCCTGGAGCTCGGTGACCAGTGGTGTTCTGCAGCGACCTGTTCTGGGACCTCTACTGTTTGTGATCTTTATAAATGACTTGGATGAGGAAGTGGAAGGGTGGCTTAGTAAGTTTGCCAATGACACGAAGGTTGGTGGAGTTGTGGATAGTGTGGAGGGCTGTTGTAGGTTGCAGCGGGACATTGACAGGATGCAGAGCTGGGCAAAGAAGTGGCAGATGGAATTCAACCCGGAAAAGTGTGAAGTGATTCATTTTGGAAGGTCG
>NW_025974587.1:0-8417 GCF_021869965.1 Rhincodon typus
ATAGTTTCAGGGTCTTCATGAGACTCTTAATTCCAGATTTTTAAATTACTCTCACACCTTCTGTCTTGCAGATGGCATTTCAACTTTATCACACTGAGCGCATTAATTTGGGAAGGTGCATTCCTTTCAAATGGAAATTAATTTCTACTTTTATTTGCTTTGAATGGGCAGGTGATTTAAATTAGAATGACTCTCACATTAAGTTTTTTACACCTATACTTCCTGCAGGTTTATATGTTCTGAAATGAACTGCATTTTAAAGATTACACTGGCCAATTTACTATTAGAGCTGTTTTTACAGCACAGCCTGAGACTGTTAGCTGTGCCATTCATTATGTATGGCTATGGTGTATGCGCCAGAGGCTTTCTAGCGTGCCTGGATTTCTTGGATCATCACCTTGCCTACTTAGGGGAGAGCCAGGTCTCTGCTAAAATTTGGGTTTCCATTATGGATAAACATATTCCTGGAGGTCTCATCACGTGACCTCCTGCCATTAATCATTGTGCTAGGTCAAACATCACACAGCCTTTGTACTGCATGTTTCCAATTTTTTATATAACTCTTAAAGTATTCCAAAAAAACACTGAGGGAAGAAACACAGTTATGATTTAGCTCTTGGGTTGCTTGCAGCAGTATCCAGCAGATTCGTTACTCCAAGTTGTCAATGTAATCTTTTATGATTGACCGTTCTGAATGCATTCTTTGGCAGAGCTGTGTCAACCATCAGATGCTTAAATGAATCTGATACAAAATCCAGAAATCCCAGCACAGAAGATTTTCATTTTGTCTATCACGCCTTTCCCAGCATTAAATCTTTCATTGGAATTCTATAAACACAGGTTGACCATCCTTGTTCAGATAGTGTAACAATCGTACGCCAAGCCCGGTCAGTGTGCAGCATTAACCAGTGACTGATTTTCCACAGGTGAATTACAATGGCAGTAAAAACCCACCCATTCCTAGGGAAGGGGAAGAGAAGTCTGGGACATTCACTGGCTGACTTGTCACTAATTCTGGGATACCAGGAGAGACAGATTTTCATTCTATCACATCGGCAAACGTTCTGGCAGTGACATACATGTGACCACCTGCCTTCAGTTAAGGAGTAGATTTGACATTCAGACCAGAACTTTGGTTATCTGCCAAAGAGAATGCTTTCCTTCTGCATTTTAGGGTGAATAATCTGAAACCCTACCCACTTAGTGTTATCAGAATATTAAAGGCCTTTTGCCTGGAACTTTTCTGGTACATAATGAGGACTCAGATAATCCTTCTTCTGTGAAATACAATCATTATATGCATTTAGGTATTAAGGGTGTGTTCTTAAGTTTTTACAGCATACAGAATGCATCCTTGACTGTTATTAAACAATTGTACAATGGGCACAGTCAACAAACACAAACACACACACATACTCTCACACACACACTTGCACATTCCCACGCTTACACATATGCATACTCTCACAAAGTTATTGACAGGCTACTCTTATTCAGCTCTGCCAATCGCTTTAACGAGTCAAAGGTTTGTGAGGTTGAACGAACTGTGATTGCTGTTTAACATTAGACACCCATCACCAGGCATTGCAGAAGTCAGTAACACATCCTTTTTAACATAAGGTGGGTGCTGGAGAAATCTTTGAGAAACAGACACAGTGCGATGGGGTCCTGAACAATACTATGTTGAGTAGTAGTTTCTCTAGACAGTACTGACTGCCACAATTTGTGCAGTGAGGAGGTGAAAGAGATCTATATCATCAAAATTGTCTGTGCAGTATATGTGCCTGGCTGTGACCAAATTCTTGCTTTTGAGTCCTTGGTGGTGAGTTTAATCCCCACTGAGAATTCAGGCACCTATAACCTTCTGACATTTCAATGGCTAAAGGAGTACTGTGCTTTTGGAAACATTGCCTTTCAAATGATAATTAATCCGTGGTTAATTCTGTCAGCTCACGTAGATATTAAACATCAACATCTAAAAATGAACCAAAAAGTTATTCTACTCAAATATTGCCTGCATAGTAATTCAAAATTGATTGACCCTGTATAAATACTTGCATGATTCCATGAGGGCACAACAAGATGCAATACAAATGGAAGTTCTTTTCTTAAGTGTATTTTTTATGTTAGTACGGACTAAATGTTTAAGAATTTGCTTGAGAATATCAGAAATTCTCCTTTCTAATAAAAAAAAACAGTTATTTGTACCAGCATAGAAACTGACTTCGTTTCATATTCAGAAACAAAAACAGAAATTGCTGGAAAAGCTCAGCAGGTCTGGCAGCATCTGTGGAGAGAAATCAGAGTTAACGGTTTGGCTCGAGTGACCCTGTTTCTAATTTACAGCATCCAAAGTTCTGTCTGTTTTCGTTTCATACCCATTGCTTATTCGATATATAGCAGCATTTTATGAAATTACTGAACGGTTGGTTCTTTGTCAGGTCGTGAGTGTGTTACTTGCTAATAAATGCCTCATCCTGTGTCAGCTCTGAATAATCACACAGTTCCGTCGTGCTTTCCAGCTTCACTTGCTGCCTTTTCTTTTCCCGAGCCTTCATGTCTTCCCCCCCTCCTTATTTTCGTTTTCCACCTTTTTAATTCTTCAAGATTCCCACTCTCCTCTAATTCATGTAGATTCTGATTTTAATCTTTTTTGCCTTTGGGGACCATGCCTTCAGTTGTTGAGAACCAAAATTCTGAAAATCCCTCCTTTAGATTTCAACCTCTTTACCACTCGTTATTCCTTTCAAGATACCTTTCAAAACCGATGCCTCGTGTGCCTGAATATCTCCTTGCATGCAAGGTCACAGTTCTCCAATTTGTAGTCCATTGGGGTGGGGGTTGCCACTGCAGGCCAGCCAAGTTCAGTGGTGTCTGACATGTCATCCCCACCTCCAAGAATATTCATCACATGGAGCTAGAAGGAGCTTGTGAAGAGATAACCAGGAAGCTTTTCAGACAATTGTAGGGCTCCACAGTAGAGTCCTGCTTCATCAAAGGCTGGCACCTTCAGGATCCTTAAAATTCTTGGTTCAAGTTCAGTTTTCCGGGGATCCGTTGGAAAGAAGGTAAATCTTTTCTTTCACCTTGCCAGGGGTGGGTTGAGGGCATCAGAGGCAAGGGTGGATAGGGTAAATAGATCAGGTATTTTCCATAGGGTGGCAGAGTCCAAAACTAGAGCGCATTCAGATGCCTTTTAAATGTTGTAATTGTACCAGCCTCCACCACTTCCTCTGGCAGCTCATTCCACATACACACCACCCTCTGTGTGAAAAGGTCGTCCTTCAGGTCCCTTTTATATCTTTCCCCTTTCCCCTTAAACCTATGCCCTCTAGTTTTAGACTCTGCAACCCTACCAAAAAGACCTTGTCTATCTACCCTATCCATGCCCTTCATGATTTTATACCTCTATAAGGTCACCTCGGAGCCTTTGACCTCCAGGGAAAATAGTCCCTGTCTATTCAGCCTCTCCCTAAGGCTCAAACTTTCCAGGTGGTGGATGGTTTGAGGTGATGGACAGTTTCAAGTGATGGATGGTACAGGACATAAAATATTTTGAAGTGATGGTTAATTGGCTGTTATGAATGTTGAACTTACAACAATTGTGACTGATTGGATTTGTCAACAACATGGTAAAGAATAATAAATTATGTCACAGTGTCATACAGCATGGAAACAGACCAGATCCAGCATCCATGCCAACTAAGTTTCCCAAACTAAACCAGTCCCAATTGCCTGTGTTTGACCCATATCCCTCTAAACCTTTCCCATTTATATACCTGTCCAAACGTCTTTTAATGTTGTACTGTACCTACATCTACCACTTCCCCTGGCAGTTCATTCCACACACAAACCACTCTCTGTGTGAAAAGGTTGCACCTAAGGTCCCTTTTAAATCATTCTCCTCTCTCCTTAAAAATATGCTTCCTAGTTTTGAACTCCCCCCACCCTGGGAGAAGAATGTTGCTAATCACCTTATCTATGTCCCTCATGATTTTATAAACCACTGTGAGATCACCCGTGAATCTCCTACGCTCCAGTGGAAAAAGTCCCAGTCTATCCAGACACTCCTTATAACTCGAACCTTCTAGTCCCAGCAACATCCTGGTTAGCCTTCTCTGAACCCTCTCCAATTTAATAATATCTTTCCTATTGCAGGGCGACCAGAACTGTACACATCCTCCAAAAGTGGCCTCACCAATGTCCTGTATAACTTCAACATGATGACCCAACTCCGAAACTCAACGGTCCGAGCAACGAAAGCAAACATGTTAAATGCCTTCTTAACCAACCTGTCTACCTGTGATGCAACTTTCAAAGAACCATGTACCTGAACACCCTAGGTCTTTCTGTTTGTCATCACTACCTAGGGCCCCGCTATTAAGTGCATAAGTCCTGTCCTTGTTTGTATTACCAAAATGCAAAACATCACATTTATCCAAATTAAACTCATTCTGACACTCCTCAACCATTGGCCCAATCGATCAAGATCCCTTTTGTAATCTTAGACAACCTTCTTCACTGCTGACTATACCACCAATTTTGGTGTCATTTGCAAACTTACTAACTATGCTTTCTGTATTCTCATCCAAATCATTTATATAAATGACAAGCAAAAGTGGACCCAGCACCAATCCTTGCAGAACACTGCTGGTCACAGGCCTCCAGTCCGAAAAACAACTCTCCACTACCATCCTCTGTCTCCTACTGTCAAGCAAATTTTGTATCCAATTGGCAAGCTCTCCCTGAATCTCATATGATCTAACTTTGACAATGGTCCAATAGACTGATTAGTAAAGGCTTTACTAAAATCCAATGTCTATGTTCTGCCCTGATCAATATTTTCTGGTTACATCCTCAAAAAACTCAATCAAGTCTATGAGACAAGATTTCTCACACACAAAGCCACGCTGACTATCTCTAATTGGTCCTTGTCCCTCCAAATTCATGTAAACCCGATCTCTCAGAATCACCTCCAACAACTTACCCACCATTGATGTTGGACTCACCAGGCAACAGCTCCCAGGTTTCTCCTTGCAGCCATTCTTAAAGAAAAGCACAATATCAGCCACGCTGCAGTCCTCCAGCACCCTCACCCATGGCTATAGATGATACAAATATCTCAGCTGTGGACCCCGCAATTTCTTTCTTAACTTCCCACAACATCCTGGGTTACACTTAATCGGGCCCTGGAGATTCATCCATCATTATGATTTTTAAGACCTCCTGCACCTCCTCTTCTGTAATGTAGACTGTTTTCAAGACATCAATATTTATTTACCCGAGTTCCCTAGCCTCCATTTCTTTCTCCATAGTAAAAATTGACACGAAATATTTGTTTAGTATTTCTCCTATCTCCTGTGGTTCCACACATAGACGACCTTTTTGATCTTTAAGGGGCTCTATTCTCTCCTTAGTTGCTCTTTTGCACTTAATATACTTGTAGAATCTCTTTGGATTATCCGTAGCCTTATCTGCCAAGGCTATCTCATCTGCATTTAGCCGTCCTGACTTGCCTCTTAAGAATGCCCCTACACCTCTTATACTCTTCAAAAGATTCACTTGATCTCAGTTGTCTATACCTAACATAAACCTTTTTTTGACTAGAACTTCAATATCTTTATTCATCCATTGTTCCCACTCCTACCAGCCTTACCCTTCACTCTAACAGGAACATAATGCCTCTGAATGCTCGTTGTCTCACTTTTGAAAGCCTTCCACTTGCCGGTCATCCCTTTACCTGCGAATAGTTTACTCCAATCAACTTTTGGAAGTTCCTGTTTCATACCGTCAAAGTTTGCTTTACTCCATACATGAACTTTAACTTTTATACAAAAGTTTTTCCATCACTATTTTAAAACTAATAGAATTATGATCACTGTTCCCAAAATGCTCCCCCACTAACACTTCAGTCACTTGCCCTGCCTTATTTCCCAAGAGAAGGTCAGGTTTTGCACCTTCTCTAGTAGCTTCATCTACAGATTGATAAAGAAAAATTTCTTGAACACATTTAACAAATTCTTCACCATTTAACCCTGTAACACTAAGGCAGTCCCAGTCAATATTTGGAAATTTAAAATCCCCTACAACCCTATTATTCTTGTGTATTTCTGAGATCTCCACATATTTGCTCTTCAGTTTCCCACTGACTGTTGGGGAGGGCCTATAGTACAATCCCATCAAGGTGTCCATCTCCTTCATATTTCTGAGTTCCACCCATGTAAACTCGCTGGATGAACCCTCAAAAATATCCTCTCTCAGCACAGCAGTAATGTTTTCCTTAATCAAAAACACCATTCCCTCTCCTTTCTTTTTTTTCCTCTATTCATTCATGGGATGAGGGCGTTGCTGGCCAGGCAGCATTTATTGCCCATCCCTAATTGCCCAGAGGGGAGTTAAGAGTCAACCACATTGTTGTGGGTCTGGAGTCACATGTAGGCCAGACCAGGTAAGGATGGCAGTTTCCTTCCCTAAAGGACATTAGTGAACCAGATGGGTTTTTAAAACAATTGACAGTGGATTCGTGGTCATCATTAGACTCTTAATTACAGATATTTTATTGAATTCAAATTCCACCATCTGCCATGGCGGGATTCGAATCTGGGTCCCCAGAACATTAACTGGGTCTCTGGATTAACAGTCCAGTGATAAAACCACTAGGCCATCGCCTCTCCGTGCCTCCCTTTCTATCCTTCCTATAGCATCTAAACCCCAGAACACTGAGCTGCCAATCCTATACTTCCCTCAGCCAGGTGTCTGTAATAGCTCCGAAGTCCCAGTCCCATGTTCCCATACCTGCCCTGAGTTTGTACACCTTACCTGTAAGACCCCTTGCATTGAAATAAATGCACTTTAATTCTTCAGGGTTACCTTGTTCTCTGACTTGCTGATACCTGCCTTTTCTAATTAACTTGCTCTCTTTCGCTTCAGAACCATCCTCATCTGTCTCTCTATTCTCACTACCACTTGGGATGACCACCTGCCCCCTCCCTAATAATTTAAAGGCTTCCGAATAGCACTAGCAAATCTCCCTGTCTGGATGTTGGTCCCCCTCCAGTTCAAGTGAAATAGTCCCCTTTTGAACAGGTCTCTTCTGCCCCAGAGGTGATGCCAATGATCCAAAAATCTGAATCCCTGCCCTCTGCACCAGCTCCTCAGCCATTGATTTATCTGCCCTATCTTCCTATTCCTACTCTCACTAGCGCGTGGCACCGGGAGTAATCCAGAGATTACTTTGAGGTTCTTCTCTTTAACATCCTACCTAACTTCCTATATTCACTCTGCAAAGCCTCAACCTTTTCCTTAACTATGTTGTTCTTACCAAAGTGTATGACAACTTCTGGACTTTTATTCACCCCTTTGACAATACGCTTTGAGATGTCCTTGACCCTGGCACCAAGACGTTAACACACCATCATGAATTCTCGTTCACAGCTGCAGAATCTACTGTCTGTGCCCCTGACAGGACAGTCCCCTATAATAATTACTCGTTTGAATCTTGACAAACCCTGCTTAACAGAAGATTCATCCTTAGTGCCTGAGATCTGGCTGCCACTTCTGTTTTCCTCTGAAAGACTCTCACCCCTAACTGTACCCAAAACAGTATCTCTGAGAGAGGAACAGCTACAGGAGATTCCTGCACTACCTTCCTACCTCTTGCTGACGGTCACCCATCTAGCAGACTGAACCTGTGGTGTGAGCACCCCTCTAAAGCGATTATCCATCATACTTTATGTCTCCTATGAACTCCTCAGTGACTCTTAAGTGTTTCTCCAGCCGATCCAAATGGTCTGATGTGTGATAGATCCAAATGCAGCTCCTGCAGACATAGTCTCCAGGGACAGTCAACTGTTCCCTAATCTCCCACACCTGATAGGAGGGCCATAATTGTCTCTCCTCCCTTCGACGTCCATATCTGCACTTTACTCACTTGGAGTCGCTGATATGTAGTGCAGGAAATGTTTCTCATTGCCTAAAATTGTGGTCAGTCTGTATTTCATCCTGATTCGATGCAGTAGTAATAGGGTGTGATACTGGGATAAGATTAAGTCCCTCTGATATCTCGAGGGCAGTGTAAATATCCAAAGGAAACTTGCGTTTTACTGGAAATCTAGCAGATTTAGCAACTAGCACAAACTCATTAACAGCATCACTACGCCCATTGGCTGGAGGAATTCTTCCTCTCACTCATTGATTTGTCTTCATTCTGTATTATAAACAATCAAAAAGAGGGGGAAGACCATCCAACTCCTCAAGCCCATTGTATCCAGTCAATACTGTCACCTTGTGCACTACCCTGTCACCTTTGATGCACAGAGAGATCTGGGTGTTCAGGTCCATTGTACCCTGAAGGTGGCAACGCAGTTCGATAGAGTGGTCAAAAAGGCATACGGCATGCTTTCATTCATCGGACGGGG
>NW_025974588.1:0-578 GCF_021869965.1 Rhincodon typus
GAGATTTTTGACTTCTGAAGTGCTTATCTCACTCAAGTAAGCATGTTAGTCTAACCAACATCAAAACTTGAGTCATTTGGTGAAGTTCTTATTTTGGCCTTCGGAAGTGCTTATCTCACTCAAATATGCCTGTTATTCAAAACAACATCAAAAGTTGAGTCATTTGGTGAAGTCATAAGAACATGAGAACATAAGAACTGGGAGCAGGAGTAGGCCATCTGGCCCTTCGAGCCTGCTCCGCCATTCAATAAGATCATGGCGAATCTTTTCGAGGACTTCGATCCACTTACCCGCGTTCTCACCGTATCCCTTAATTCCTTTATAGTTCAAAAAAAAACCTACCTTTTCTTTAAAAACGTTTACTGAAGTCGCGTCAACTACTTCACTGGGCAAGGAATTCCATAGATTAACAACCCTCTGGGTGAAGAAATTCCTTCTCAATTCAGTCCGAATCTGCTCCCTCTAATCTTGAGGCTATGCCCTCTTGTCCTAGCTTCACCTGCCAGTGGGAACATCCTCTCTAATTCTATCTTATCTATTCCCTTCATAATTTTATATGTTTCTATACAATCCCGCCT
>NW_025974588.1:1078-4760 GCF_021869965.1 Rhincodon typus
CAGTTTTGGTCTCCTTACTTGAGAAAGGATGTATTGGCAATGGAGGGGGTGCAAAGGAGGTTCACGAGGATGATTCCGGAGTTGATGGGGTTGGCTTATGAGGAGAGACTGAGTAGATTGGGATTATATTCATTGGAATTCAGAAGATGGAGGCGGGATTGTATAGAAACATATAAAATTATGAAGGGAATAGACAAGATAGAAGTAGAGAGGATGTTTCCACTGGCAGATGAAGCTAGGACAAGAGGGCATAGCCTCAAGATTAGAGGGAGCAGATTAGGACTGAATTGAGAAGGAATTTCGTCACCCAGACGGTTGTTAATCTATGGAATTCCTTGCCCAGTGAAGTAGTTGACGCTACTTCAGTAAACGTTTTTAAAGAAAAGGTAGTTTTTTTTGAACAATAAAGGAATTAAGGGATACGGTGAGAACGCGGGTAAGTGGATCGAAGTCCACGAAAAGATTAGCCATGATCTTATTGAATGGCGGAGCAGGCTCGAAGGGCCAGACGGCCTACTCCTGCTCCCAGTTCTTATGTTCTTATGACTTCACCAAATGACTCAACTTTTGATGTTGTTTTGAATAACAGGCATATTTGAGTGAGATAAGCACTTCCGAAGGCCAAAATAAGGACTTCACCAAATGACTCAAGTTTTGATGTTGGTTAGACTAAGATGCTTACTTGAGTGAGATCAGCACTTCAGAAGTCAAAAATCTCAACTTCACCAAATGACTTAAAATTTACTGCTGTTTTGACTAACATGCTTATTTCAGTGAGATAAGCTCTTCAGAATACCACAATCTGAACTCACCAAATGACTCAAATTTGATGATGGTTTGACGAACATGCTTACTTCAGCGATTTAAGCACTTCAGAAGGGTAAAACCTCAACTTCACCAATTGTCGCAACTTTTGATGCTGGTTGGTTTAAAATGCGTATTGTAGCGAGTTGAGCTCATCAGAAAACCAAAACCTGAACTTCAACAAATGACTGTAGTTTTGATGATGGTTGGCTAACATGCTTATTTGATGGAGTGAAGCATTTCAGAAGTCAAAAATCTCAACTTCACCAAATGACTCAACTTTTGATGTTTTTACGAACGAGCTCATTTCAGCGAGACAGGCATATCAGAAGACTAAAATGTCAATTTCACCAAAGGAAATAACTTTTCATGCTGGTTTGACTAAAATGCTTATTTCAGTGTGATGAGCACGACAGAAGTCAAAAATCTCAACTTCATCAAATGACTTGATTTTTGCTGCCTGTTAGACTAAAATCTTTATTTCAGTGATTTAAGCACTTGAGAAGATTAAAATCTGAACTTCACCAAATTACTCAATTTTTAATGTTGTTTTGACTAACGTGCTTATTTCAGCGAGATAGGCATAGCAGAAGACCAAAATCTCAACTTCAACAAGACACTCAACTTTTGATGATGTTTTGACTGACATGCTTATTTCTGTGGGAAAAGCACTTCAGAAGAACAAAATCTGAACTTCACTAAATGACTCAAATTTTGATGTTGGATTGACTAACAGGCTCCCTCCAGTGAAATAAGCACTTCAGAATTGAAGAATCTCGACTTCACCAAATGACTCAACTTTTGATGTTGTTTTGAGTAACATGCATATTTGACTGAGATAAGCACTTCAGAAAACCAAAATCTGAAATTCACCATATGACTTAATTTTTTATGCTGTTTTGACTAACATGCTTATTTCACTCAGATAAGCACTTCAGAAGACCAAAATCTGAACTTCAATAAATGACACAAGTTTTGATGTTGGTTTGACGAACATGCTTATATGAGTGAGATGAGCACCTCAGAAGTCAAAAATCTCATCTTCACCATATGACTTAATTTTTAATGCTGTTTTGACGAACGTGCTTATTTCAGTGAGATAAGCACTTCAGAAAACCAAAATCTGAAGTTCACCAAATGACCCAAGTTTTGATGTTGGTTTGAATAATATGCTTATTTCAGCGATTTAAGCACTTCAGAAGGCTAAGATTTCAACTTCACCAAATGACTCAACTTTTGTTGCTAGTTCGAATAACATGCTTATTTCAGCCAGTCAAGCTCTTCAGTAGACGAAAATCTGAACTTCACGAAATGACTCTAGTTTTGATGTTGGTAAAACTAACTTGCTCATTTCAGTTAGATAAGCACTTCAGAAATCAAAAATCTCAAATTCACCAAATGACTCAACTTTGGATGTTGTTTTGACAACGTGTTTATTTCAGCGAGATAATCATATCAGAAGACTAAAATCTCACCTTCACCAGATGACCTCACTTTTGATGCTGGTTTAATTAAAATACTTCTTTCAGCGAGTTGAGCACCTCAGAAGCCAAAAATCCGAACTTCACCAAATGACACAATTTTTTATGTTCATTTGACTAACATGGTGATATTAGCGAGTTTAGCACTTCAGAAGTTCAAAATCTCAACTTCGCCAAATGACTCAACTTTTGATGTTGTTTTGACTAACGTGCTTATTTCAGCGAGATAAGCATATCAGAACACCAAAATCTCAATTTCACCAAGGCACTCAACTTTTGATGCTGATTTGAATAAAATGCTTCTTTCAACGAGATAAGCATATCAGAAGACTAAAATCTCCACTTCACCAAAGGAACTAACTTTTGATGCTGAATTGACTAAAATGCTTATTTGAGTGAGATAAGCACTTCAGAAGTCAGAAATCGCAACGTCACCAAATGACTTCAATGTCGATGCTTTTTTGACTATCGTGCTTATTTCACTCAGATTAGCAATTCAGAAGAACAAAATCTGAACTTCACCAAATGACTCAACTTTTGATGTTGGTTTGACTAACATGCTTATTTCAGCGATTTGAGCAATTGGAAGGCTAAAATCTCAACTTCACCAAATGACTCAACTCTTGATGCTGGTTGGAATAAAATGCTTATTTCAGAGAGTTAAGCTCTTCAGTAGGCCAAAATCTGAACTTCACCAAAAGTCTCAAGTTTTGATGCTGGTTTGACTAACATGCTTATTTCACTCAGATAAGCACTTCAGAAGTTCTATATCTCACTTAACTAAATGACTTAGTTTTTGATGTTGGTTCAAAAGACATGCTTATTTCATGAGGTAAGCACTTCAGAAGATCATAGTCTCAACTTCACCAAATGACTCAACTTTTAATGTTGTTTTGACTAACATGCTTATTTCAGCGAGTTAAGCACTTCAGAAGGCTCAAACCTCAACTTCACCAAATGACACAACTTTTGATGCAGATTGCTTTAAAATGCTTATTGTAGCGAGTTGAGCTCTTCAGAACACCAAAACCTAAACTTCACCAAATGACTGCAGTTTTGATGTTGATTTGCGAACATGCTTGTTGGAATGAGAGAAGCATTTCAGAAGCCAAAAATCTCAATTTCACCAAATGACTCAACTTTCGATGTTGTTTTGACTAACGTGCTTATTTCAACGACATAAGCATATCAGAAGACTAAAATCTCATCTTCATCAGATGACCTACCTTTTGATGCTGTTCAAATTAAATTGCTTATTTCAGCTAGTTACGAACTTCAGACGATCAAAATCTCTACTTCCCCAAATGACTCAACTTGTGATGTTGTTTTGACTAACGTGCTTAATTCAGCGAGATCAGCATATCAGGAGACCAAAAACTCAATTTCACCAAGACACT
>NW_025974588.1:4860-8417 GCF_021869965.1 Rhincodon typus
CTAAAATGCTTATTTCAGTGAGATGAGAACTACAAAAGTCAAAAATCTCAACTTCATCAAATGACTTGATTTTTGATGCTGGTTCGACTAAAATGATAATTTCAGTGTGTTAAGCACTTGAGAAGACTAAAATCTGAACTTTATAAAATGACTCAATTATTAATGTTATTTTGACTAACATACTTATTTGAGTGAGATAACCACTTCAGAATTCAAAAAACTCAACTTCACCAAATGACTCAACTTTTCATGTTCTTTTGCATAACAAGTGTATTTCACCGAGTTTCAGAAGGCAAAAATCTCAACTTGACCAATTGACTTAAATGTTGATGCCGTTTAGACTGACATGCTTATTTGAGTCAGGTAAGCACTTGTGAGGACCAAAATCTGAACTTCACCCAATGACTCAAGTTTTGATGGTGTTTAGATTAACATGCTTATTTGAGTCAGATAAGCACTTCAGAAGTCAAAAATCTCAACTTCACCAAATGGCTTTACTTTTCATGCTGTTTTCACGAACATGCTTATTTCAGTGACATAAGCACTTCAGAGAACCAAAATCTGAACTTCACAAAATGACTCAAGTTTTGATGTTGGTTTGACGAAATATGCTTATTTGAGTGAGATAAGCACTTCAGAATTCAAAAATCTCAACTTCACCAAAGGACCTAATTTTGGACGCTGGTTGGACTAAAATGGTTATTACAGTGAGATAAGCACTTCAGAATTCAAAAATCTCAACTTCGCCAAACGACCTAATTTTGGAAGCTGGTTGGACTAACATGCTTATTTCACTCAGATAAGCACTTCAGAAGACCGATATCTCATTTAACCAAATGACTGTAGTTTTGATGTTATTTTGACTAACGTGCTTATTTCAGCTATTTAAGCACTTCAGAAGGCTAAAATGTCAACTTCTTCAAATGACTCAACTTTTGATGCTGGTTGGAATAAAATGCTAACTTCAGCGAGTTAAGCTCTTCAGTAGATCAAAATTTGAACGTCACCAAATGACTTACGTTTTGATATTAGTTTGACTAACATGTTTCCTCCAGTGTAATAAGCACTTCAGAAGTGAAGAATCTCGACTTCACCAAATGACTCAACTTTTGATGCTGTTTTGAGTAACATGCATATTTGAGTGAGATAAGCACTCCAGAAGACCAAAATCTGAACTTCACCAAACGACTTATTTTTTTATGTTGTCTTGAATAACATGCTTATTTCACTCAGATAAGCACTTCAGAAGACCAAATTCTCAACTTCACAAAACGACTCAAGTTTCGATGTTTGTTTGACTAACATGCTTATTTGAGTGAGATAAGCACTTCAGAAGGCAAAAATCTCAACTTCACCAAATGACTTAAGTTTTGATGCTGTTTGGATTGAAATGTTTATTTCAGCGATTTAAGCACTTCAGTCAACAGAAATCTGAACTTCACCAAATGACTCAATTTTTGATCTCGTATTGACTAACATTGCTTATTTCAGTTAGATAAGCACTACAGAAAACCAAAAACTGAACTTGCCCAAATGACTCAAGTTTGGATGTTGGTTTGACTAAAATGCTTATTTCAGCGAGATAATCATATCAGAAGACTAAAATCTCAACTTCACCAAAGGACCTAACTTTGGACGCTGGTTGGACTGAAATGCTTATTTCAGTGAGACAAGCACTTCTGAAATGCAACATCTGAACTTCCCCAAATGACTCAAGTTTTGATGTTGGTTTGACTGGCATGCTTATTTCAATGAGATAAGGACTTCAGAAATCTAAAATCTCCACTTGACCAAATGGCTCAACTTTTGATGTTGTTTTGACTAACGTGCTTATTTCAGCGAGATAAGCCTATCGCAAAACCGTAATCTCAATTTTACCAAGACACTCAACTTTTGATGCTGGTTTGACTAAAATGCTTATTTCAGCGAGATAAGCACTTCAGAAAACCAAATCCTGAACTTCACCAAATGACTCAAGTTTTGATGTTGGTTTGACTTACAGGATTATTTGAGTGTAATAAGCACTTCAGAAGTCAAAAATCTCAACTTCACCAAAGGCCATAACTTTGGACGCTGGTTGGACTAAAATGCTTATTTCAGTGAGATAAGCACTTCAGAAAACAAAAATCTCAGCTTCATCATCTGACTAAATTTTTGATGCTGTTTTGACTATCATGCTTATTTAACACGGATAAGCAGTTCAGAAGACCAATATCTCACTTCACCAACAATGTTAGTTTTTGATGTTGGTTTGAATGACATGCTTATTTCATGCGATGAGCACTTCAGTAGATCAAAATCTCAACTTCTACAAATAATTCAACTTTTGATGTTGTTCTGACTAACATGCTTATTTCACTCATATACGGCCTTCAGATCCAAAATCTGAACTTCAGAAAATGACTCAAGTTTCGATGATTGTTTGAGTAATATGCTCTTTTGAGTGAGATAACCACTTCAGAAGTCAAAAATCTCAACTTCATGAAATGACTTAATTATTGATGTTGTTTTGAGTAACACGCTTATTTCACTCAGATAATCACACCGGAAGGCGCATATCTCAACTTCACCAAATGAGTTGGTTTTTGATGTTGGTTTGAAAGACATGCTCTTTTCTTTGAGATACGCACGTCAGAAGATCAAAATCTCAGCCTCACCAAATGGCTCAACTTTTGATGTTGTTTTGACTAACATGTATATTTGAGTGAATTAAGCACGTCTGAAGGCAAAAAATGTCAACTTCACCAAATGACTTAATTTTTGATGCTGGTTGGTTTAAAATGCTTATTTCAGCGAGTTGAACACTTCAGTAGACACAAATCTGAACTTCACCAAATGACTCAATTTTTGATGTTGTTTTGACTAACGTGCTTATTTCAGTTAGATAAGCATATCAGAAGACCAAAATCGCAATTTCATCGTGTGACTTAATTTTTCATGCTGTTTTGAAGAACATGCTTATTTCACTCAGATAAGCACTTAAGAAGACCAAAATCTGAACTGCAACAAATGACTGAAGTTTTGATGTTGGTTAGACTCACATGCTTATTTGAGTGAAATAAAAACTTCAGAAGTCAAAATTCTCAACTTCACCAAATGACTTAATTTTTCATGCTGTTTCGACGAACTTTCTTATTTCAGTGAGATAAGCACTTCACAAAACCAAAATCTAAACTTCACCAAATGACTCAAGTTTTGATGTTGGTTTGACAAACTGATTATTTGAGTGTTACAAGCACTTCAGAAATCAAAAATCTCAACTTCACCTGAAGACCTAATTTTGGACGCTGGTTGCACTAAAATGCTTATTTCAGTGAGATAAGCGCTTCAGAAATCGAAAATCTCAACTTCATCATCTGACTTAATTTTTGATGCAGTTTTGAATAACATGCTTATTTCATTCAGATAAGCTCTTCAGAAGACCGATATCTCACTTCACCAAATGAAGTTAGTTTTTGATGTTGGTTTGACCAACATGCTCATTTCAGCGAGTTAAGCACTTCAGAAGATCGAAATCTCAAATTCATCAAATGCCACAACTTTTGATATTGTTTTGA
>NW_025974589.1:0-8414 GCF_021869965.1 Rhincodon typus
AACTGTTTTGGGAGATGGTAGCTTGATGATAATGCCACTATACTAGCAATTCAGAAACTTGAAAGAGTTCAAATTCTACTATGCCAGTTGGTGAAATTTAAATTGAATCAATAAATTCTGGAATTGCAAGCTAGTCTCAGTAATGGCGACCATGAAACAACCAATGATTGTTTTAAAAATCATCTGATTCACTAATGTCCTATAGGGAAGGACATCTGCTGTCGTTATTTGGTCTGTTCTATGTGTGACTCCAGGTCTGAAGTAATATGGTTGATTCTCAAATGCCCACTGAAATGGCCTAGTGCCCTCAAACTGAGTGGCTTAAGAGAAGGACAACAGATGCAGCCTTTGCCAGCAATGCCCACATCCAACAGAAGAAACGAATTTCGGAAAAACAGATTTCTGGAGCTTCTGAGCTTTCCACAGCCTGGGCGAGTGAGTGAGTTAATGTGGGTTTGAAAATTCTTCCAGTTTCTAGGGGGAGAAAAAAAAAGCTAAAAACGCCCTGTGGTTGCTTTTGAAATTAAACCAGGAAATGTTGGTAATTTACAACAGGTCTTGAAGGTCAAAATTCCAGGTAAAGCCTTCAATCCTGATTATGGGTTACATCCAAAACATCCACCTGCCTTTTCTCTGACAGACATGCAGTGGTTCTCCTGCATATTTTGGTTTAATTTCAGAGGTGTTGCTAAAATGAGATTTTTAAAGACAATTTTAAGACAGGCCAAACTGAAGGAAGTTTGTGAAAGAACAGTCATACCACTGATTAGGATTTGGCTTCATTGATCTAAACAGAACTATCTTCTGTGTTAGGCCTCTTGTCACTCTGTGGTACCACTCCCAGTTTAACTTGGTACTTTAAAAAAATACACATATACATTTCAGAAATCATTTACTAGTGCTAAAAGTATGCTTTTAAGAAAAGAGAAACACTGAAGCTGTTTACAATGACCTGCAGCCACAAATATATGAGCAGCTTCCAATCTTCCTTCCTTATTGAGCAATTCAACTCTGAGTGACCTCAACATTTGTTTACTTACAGTACAGAATTTCATAGCACAGAAGATGAACATTTGACCTCTTTGTGACGGCGCTTTCAAAGACCTATCTGGTTAGTCCAAGCCATTGCTGTTTCCTCATTTCCTTTCATATACAATGCAAACTACAATGGATTCTGCCACTATTAGCATTTCTGGTTGGGTAGTCAACTTTCTCTGTTAAGAGTTCTTATAACCACTCTTGCTCCTTGGGGGATGAACTTAAAATGGTACCACTTTTTACAATGCTTTTCTCTGTCCACCTTATTAAAATTCTTCATTAGACTATGGCCACACAGTGTGAAAGAACTTCCAAATTTCTTGTGATTATAGTGTGTCATGGGAGATCCAGTTCTTTTCTTTACAACCAGATAAGTTTAGCGCAGTTCGAGGCCAATTAGCCCATTATGTTTGCATTAACTCTTTGCTAAAACAATCCAAATACCCCTACTCTCTCCTCAGATAGCTCTTATTTTCTCTGCTTTAAGGATGTCTCTTTGTAGCCAAGTCATATATTTGTAAACAAATAGGTCACATATACAACTATCTATGTCATCTTTATAAAGAGAAGAAGACCCGGAAGGTGAACTATGACTGATTTGTTTTGAAGCATTGCCGACGATAGATATAATGCGCTTTCACTGGAATGGCTTAGAAATGTTTAGAGAGTTGAATTATAGACACATGCTGCATGGAGTTGACTTGTACATTCTTGAGTGTGAAAGGTTGAGGGGTGGCCTGATTGAGGTCTTGGAAGTATTATAAGGATTTGACAGAGTTGCTACAGAGAAACCATTTTCTCTGAGAGTAGGGGAGGGGAAACCCTACATGTGGGGCACTATCATACAACAAGTGAAGGTGGCACTAAATACAGCATGTACCTCTGTCACTCACAAAGACTAACCATTTGAGGGTGGCCTTTGACCTCTAATGTCCAAGCAACCCTATCATGGCATAGGTCAGCATGTTCAGATTAGGAGTAACAATTAACTTACATACGGGATAATTCAACTGATAGAAAAATGGATGGGGAACTTGGTAAAATTGTTCACGATCCCCAAACCTTAATTAGATTGGAGACCAATGCTGGGCCTAAGAAATGGGCAACAGCTTTTAAGTTATAAGGGTCAGTTAAGTCCAAATATAAGAATCATTCATTCAATATTACAGAGCATATATTTGTAATTCACTGTCTATTTTTACTCATTTACAGGATGTGGGTATCGCTGGCTGGGCCACTATTTATTGCCCATTTCTAATAGCCCTTGAGAAGGTTATCGTGAGCTGCCATCTTCTACCATTATAGGTGGAGCTGTAGGTGGACTCACAATGCCATTAGGGAGGGAATTCCACAATTTTGATCCAGCGTCACTGAAGTAATGGCAATGTATGATGGGAGGTGATGGCCTAGTGGTATTATCGCTGGACTGTTAATCCAGAGACCCAGATAATGTTCTGGGGACCCAGGTTTGAATCCCACCATGGCAGATGGTGGAATTTGAATTCAATAAAATATCTGGAATTAAGAATCTAATGATGACTGTGAATCCATTGTCGATTGTTGGAAAAACCCATCTGGTTCAGTAATGTCCTTTATGGAAGGAAATCTGCCATCGTTACCTGATCTGGCCTGCAAGTGATTTCAGATCCACAGCAATGTGGTTGACTCTTAAATGCCCTCTGGACAATTAGGGATGGGCAATAAATGCTGACTAGCAGTGACACCCTTATCCCATGAATGAATAAATAAAAAAAAATTTCCAAGTAAGGATGGTGAGTGGCTTGGAGAGCAGCTTGCAGGTGAATATGTTCCCATGTTTTGCACTTCAAGGTAGTAGTGGCTGTGGGTTTGAAAAGTGCTATCTAAGGAGCCTTGGTGAATTTCTGCAGTGTACCTTGGAAATGGTACACACTGTGGCTACTGAGCATTGGTGGTGGGGGAAGTTGATGCTTGTGGATGTGGTGCCAATCAAATGGACTGCTTTGTCCTGGATGGTGTCAACTTTCTTGAATGTTGTTGGAGCTGCACCCATCCAGGCAAGTGGGGCGTATTCCATCACACTCCTGGCTTGTGCCTTGTAGGTGGTGGACAGGCTTTGGGGAGTCAGGAGGTGAATTACTTGTTGTAGTAGACCTACCCACTGATCTGTTCTTGTAGACACTCTATTTTCTTGCACTAGGTTAACTGAACTGAATAACTCCAAAGGAGACAAAAGCATACTTCTCACATCCAACAGATTTCATTTTCACAAAGAACGCGCCACCTTCTGGAATTAGCCAGGTGTCTGGATATTTTAGATTTCCAGCATCCATAGCATATTGCTTTTATCTGAAATTGGGGGCAGCCCAGAGAAGGTTCACTAGCTTACTCCTGCATATGGATTTTCTTATGAGGAGAATTTTGAGTATGTTGGGCCAGTACAGGGTACAGGGTAGATGTAGAAAGGTTGTTTCTCCTTTTGTGACAGATGGCATAATCTCAGAATAAGGGATTTGCCTTCATTGAAGACAGGGATAAAGATCAGCCATGATCCCACTGAATGGTTGAGCAGGCTATGTGGGTTGAATGGCCTACTTTCTGCTCCTACATCATATCATTTTAAGCCATGTTAAGTCAATATTATTTCAAATGCACAGTTCTTTCTTGAGTGTTTTCCCTGTCTGATTAATGACCTGTAGCTGTAAAAGTGAGAAAAGAATCTATTTTTTAAAGAGATAGTAAGAACTGCCGATGCTGGAGTCAGAGATAACACAGTGTGGAGCTGGAGGAACACAGTGGTCCACGCAGCATCAAGGGAGCAGGAAAGCTGACGTTTCGGGTCAGGACCCTTCTTCCTCCAGCTCCACACTGTGTTATCGATTTATTAAGACCTACCATTTCAGTGAAGATGCTTGAGGTCAAGCTACCTGCTCTGAAATATTGACTCAAATTTTGACAATTGTGGCAAATTTCACCTCAGTAGCTGAGAAAATCAACCAACAACACTGCAAACAAAACAGTAAGCTTAAAAAAAAGTTAATTAAACAATTTTTCTAATGTTAATGGGTCCTTGAAAGAAAGTTAGGGATCCAGATCCACATTTTTGCCAAAAAGGCAACTAGTTCTTCCTTAGGCCATATTCCAACTGTATTCTGAGAATTGTACAGACTTACATGGGAGAAAATATTATTTCCGTTACAAGGTGGGTGGAGGTAATTAGAGCTGTGCTGTTTAGGAGTGAAATGAGGAAACACCTTTCCACAAAACAAATAGCAGAAAATTTAGAACACTCTCACACAAAAGACTGTGGATGCTGGAAACGATAGCTTTCAGGACTATAATGGATAGATTTTTATAAAGTAATACTATCAAGTAATACAGAGCATAAATTGACAACTGAATTTGAGCTACTGATCAACCATGATTTGAATACTGGAAAAAATGAAAGGACTGAATGTTTCCCTATGTTCCTAATATTCCCCGCTTTAAGCAAAATACCTTCCTCCTCACTCTGAACTTTGTGTAGTCTTGACACCAAACTTGCATCATCCCGCATGTACTGTTAAGCTTGATGGATAGTATAATCCTCATGCAAAGATCCCCAAAACCACAGGAATAGCTCCCGTTTCACTGCTCGGGGATGTGCTAAAATGCCAGCAGCAGTGGAAATTGAGAGTTGAAGCAGGCGTTCATGTCTGGGTGGATTGTTCTGTCGTGTCAAATTTCATTAGTTGCTCGTTAAAGTGTCCGAGCCTGGTAATCCAGCTGATTTATGGATCTAGTGACAGACGGGAGTGTCCAGGTCAGAAGGGGAAGGGTGTGTTCCAGGGAGGCTCCAGTGTTTGTCTAATTGCTCCATGTTATGACAGAGGTGCAATATTAAAAGTATTAAACTGGATCATAAAATTGATGAGGAAAGCAAATTAAAACGCTGTCAACTAACGGAAATATTTTAAGGATACAGCACGGTATGATGAAAGGAATAAAGCAGAACTCTCTCATCTCTGAGGCAGAAGACTGTGGATTCAAGATCTATTCCAAATATTCGAGCATATAATTAAGGCCGATGCATGAGGGTCAGACCAAGGGAGCACAACCCTAACCTTAACACTAACGCTAATCCTAACCCTAACCAACCAGCTCAGCCAAATTTCAGATGTCAATCCTGTCTGCCCTCTCTGACTGACACAGAAGATCTTATGGCTCTACTCAGAGAAAGGAAGAGGCACTTTCGTCAGTATTCTAGTCAATATTGATTATTCTTCTACATTGCCAGTGATGTTTGGTCATCATCACATTGCTGTTTACAGGAACTTGCTGTGTACCAATTGTCACATTTCCTACAAAAGTGACTTCACTTCAAAAGTACTTTGCAGGGACATTCTGAAGCTGTGAAAGATTCTACATAAACATGTGTTCTCCCTTTGTCTTTGCAATTAATATTAACGAGTTAATAATCTTTTCGGCTAAGGTTTTTGCAAAGATTTGTAGATCGGGTTGTGGGTGAGGTTGCTGACTTGCTCAGCGAGCTGGCCTGTTTTCGTTCAGATGTTTTGTCACCATGCTAGGTAACATCATCAATGGATCCTTCGATGAAGCAATGGGGAGGCCCCACTGATGATGTCACCTAGCGCGGTGACGAAACGTCTGAACGGAAACAAGCCAGCTCGGACAGCAAGTCAACAACCTCATCTTTTTGGCTAATACACATGAGAGGGGCATGAGATAACACATTCACTCCATTTCTTCAGAAACCCCTCATAGTTAAAACTTGGCTGTTCTTAAATTCTAATTTGGTTTGGTTGATTTTTACTCCCGGCCAGAAGGTCAGAGGTTCAAACAGGATAAGATGCCCAGCAACATAGGACATGCTAGTATACTATTCAAAGAACTGGAGATGAGTTCTTCCAATGCCCTGACCAACACTGCTCCCTCAACCGGCAGCAGCAAAAACAGGTTAAATATAGTAACTTATTGAAATGCCATTTGTGGAATCTTGCTCAGTGCAAACCAGCAGTTGTGCTTGCCTGCCTAACAACTGACAGTACAGTGAGATAAAGGATGGAAAAATGGAATCAACAAACTTATCAGAGGGCAATGATGACGTGGAGAAGGGAACAGGCAGAAGAAACTCCTCTAGAATTTCTTCCATGGAAATACCATTAACACCACATGTGGTATGCAGCGAGACTTGGCTGGGCTACGAAAGGGAAACCCGACTCCCAGTCACAGGATCTGTGAGTGGCAGATGAATGAGGTAAAATCAGGAAGGAAGGCATTAAACAGGAGTCTGTAACAACCAGAATCAATGCCAAGGTTTCAAAAGAGAGTGAAAAAAAGAAAATATTTTTTCAAAGGCTGCCAGGACTGCTGGGAGAGAGCAAATAGAAAGCTGCGTGTCAAAAGTGAAGGCGCAGCCCTTTCACAACAATGCACAACCCTGTCAAAATTAGAAAGAAAGTTAAGTGCACTGCGATTTACACAAGATGTGTGGGGGTGAACAGGCTGCCTGCAGGAAACCCAAGTGCTTAAACATCCAGAGTTACGGTGAAGGTTGGCTGTGGCTTACCTTCATTATTCTCTCTGTCACTGAACCTTTGTGGATCCTGAGAGAACCTCAATGGGGATTTTGTAAAGGAACTTTTCACAATTGGAAGGTGGAGACATGGCAAAAGGCCACAGGCTCCAGAAACTGGCAGGTGCACCATTATTTCCACTGAGTACAAACACTAAATCACTATCGTGCCCAGCTATTGGCTTCCGCACCGGAGTCCCAAAAATTGAACATCTGTTGCTGCTTCCTCTCCCATCACACCTAGAACAATTGCATGCAAGTGATGATTTATGCTTTGCTTCAACAGTAAATAAATGCATCGTCTGATGTAGTACAGAAACACAGACCACAAGAAGTCTGTGTTGATGTAGCCAATCTTACGCTAGAACATTGCAGGTGCACGACAGTCAACCTCAGGGTATCAGCCTACATAACAGTAACTTCCATTTACACAGTGCCATTAAAATCACAGAATCACAAAATTCTCACGGTGCAAAAGGAGGCCATTTAGCCCACCATGCTTGAATTGGATCTCCAAATGAGCATCATTACCTAGTGTCAATCTCCTGCCTTTTCCACCGTACCTTTGCACACTACTTCTACCCAAATAACCATCCAATGTCCTCTTGAATGCCTGAACTGAACCTGGCTCTACCACATTTCCACGTGTCGAACTCCAAACCCTAACTACTCGCTGTGTAAAAAAGGTTTTTCACACATCACCCCTGCTTCTTCCATACATCACTTCAAATTTAAGGCCTCTCATTCTTGTTCGTTTTACGATCGGGAACAACTTCTCCCTCCCTACTCCATCTTCCAGCCTGCTCATGATTTTGAAAACCTTCATGAAATCTCCTCTCAGCCTTGGTTCTCTCCAAGGAGAATAGTCCCAACTTCTGCAATCTATCCTCAAAACTGAAGTTTCTCATTCCTGGAACAATTCTTGTAAATTGCTTCTGCACTCTCTCCAATGTATTCATACCTTTCCTATAATTTGGTGCCCAGAATTGGACACAATACTCCAGCTGAGCTCTAACAAGTGACTTAGATATGTTTGACATTACTGCTTTGCTCTTGTGCTCTATGCCAATATTAATTAAGTCAAGCTCACTGTATTTCTTTTAATCTGCCTTCTCCACCTACGGTGCTATGTTCAATGATCTGTGCACAATGATCACAGTTCCCTCTGCTCCTGCATTAAATTTGTACCCCCTACTTTGTATTGTCTGCAAATATTATTCTGTCCAAGGTGCATTCAAGTCACACTTCTCAGGAGCCGTATATCACAAAAATGGCCCTTTGATCCATCAAGTTTGTGCCAACATATCTATATGAATCCCATTTTCCAATTAGTAGTGCATTGCATTGAATGTTATAACATTTCAAGTGCTCATCCACTTACAATGTAAAGGTTGAGAGCTTTCCTGCCTCTACTGCGCTCTGAGGAAGTGCATTCCAAATTCACATCATCTCTGGGTGAAAAACCTTTCCTCAAATTTCCTTTAAACCTCCTTTCTTAAAATTAAGCTCCGTTGTTACTGGCCTTCACCTCAGGGGAACAGCTGTTTCTCATCCACCTCATAATTTTACACACCACAATCAGGGCTCTTTTGTGGTGCAGTGGTACTATCCGTGCCATGGAATAGGGAGGCCTGGATTCAAGTCCCACCTGCTCCAGAAGTGTGTAATAACATTTCTGAACAGGTTGATTAGGAAAAAAAGCAGATATACACCTCAGAGATAGTAGGAACTGCAGATGCTGGTGAATCCGAGACAACAAGGTGCAGGGCTGGATGAACACAGCAGGCCAAGCAGCATCATAGGAGCAGAGAGGCTGACGTTT
>NW_025974590.1:0-8414 GCF_021869965.1 Rhincodon typus
CGGGCCTAGACCCTCTGATGAAGGGTCTAGGCCCGAAACGTCAGCCTCTCTGCTCCTATGATGCTGCTTGGCCTGCTGTGTTCATCCAGCCCTGCACCTTGTTGTCTCGGATTCTCCAGCATCTGCAGTTCCTACTATCTCTGCATGTTTCATCATATTTTACCACTGAATTTTTTTTTCAGTCTGCCTTCCTGCCCTATCTCTGCAGTTTCAATATCCTATTTGAAGTACAGAGACTAGAACTGCAAAGAAGGTCTAATCAGAGTTCTGTGTAAATTTAACATTGCACAGTAATGGGACTAACATCAGACTGTGTCTTATAGTGATATCAGTGTCACGTGCATCAAAGAAAGAACTGGAAGGGAGCAGAAGCTCTAATAGAGTCCTGAGAGAATGTGTGGGTAGATCAAGCTGTAAATTAAATGATTTTATAGTAAGCTCCAGGGCCCTGAGCAGTATTGTTTAGGGCGACTAGATCGAGCTAGACCCAATACGTACATCTGTATTTTTATTCCTGCAGGAGTTGTCTCCAGCACCCTCTCTTTTGATTCCAAAATCACAGATCAAATAAAAGCAGTTTTGTCACGTCCACACTATCAAAATCCTAACTTTCTTTTGAAGATTTCTATTGATTCTCTTCTGAATCTGCTCTTCCAGGAAAAAGAGCCAGAATCTTCTCAGCCTCTCCTGATCGGATTCTGGTAGCATCTGTGTGAATCTCAAAAGCACGCTTTACCTCTGTTTTGCTAATGATTTTTTTCATAGTTTCTCTCTTTGAAGTTCATTTCTTTGCGTTGCCACTTGGACTCCCTTTTTTCCTCAATTCAGCTTCCACCATCGCCAATGTGACCTCTCCTCCCTCTTTTTAACGTGTGTAAAGAGCACAAGGGCTAACGTGAACCTGTTTCCTTGGGATAGGATTTTTCTTTTTAATTCGGAGGGGTCCTGTGGCACAGTAGTAGTACTGCTACCTCTGGACCAGGAGGCCTGGGTTCCAGTCCGGAGGTGCGTCTCACCATCTCTGGAACAAAAACGGAAGTTGCTGGAAAAGCTCAGCAGGTCTGGCAGTATCTGTGAAGAAAAAGTCAGAGTTAATGTTTCGGGTCCGGTGTTCTGAGGAAGGGTCACAAGATCTGAAATGTTAACTCTGACTTTTCCTTCACAGATGCTGCCAGACCTGCAGAGCTTTTCCATGAACTTCTGTTTTTGTTCCTGATTTACAGCATCCACATTCTTTCGGTTTTCATAACATCTCTGAACTGGTTGATTGGAAAATATCTTCTCAGGACTTAGATATCACTAGCAAGGCTAGCACTTATTGCCCAACCCTCACAGCTCTTAAAATGGTGGTGTTGGTGAATCGCTTTCTGGAATGCAACTGAATGACGTACTAGGCCATGTAAGAGGGCAGTTAAAAGTCAATCACATTGAGCGTCTGGAGTCACATGTAGGTTGGATCAGGTAAGGTTGGCAGACTTCCTTTCCGAAAGGATATCAGTGAACCAGATGGGTTTTGATGACAGCCTGGCAGTTTCTTAGCTAATATTGATGCTTGCTATTTATTCCAAATTTATTTACTTGGATCTACATTCGCCATATGCACTAGTGAGAGTGGAACTCGAGTGTCTGGAGATTTAGTCTAGACCCCAATATTACTAATGTAAAGCACACAACTATTCAGCTGCCGCTTCCACAGCATTGAGTGGGACATCAATAGAAAGTGTTGCACTATTTCTGCTGATTGAGTTTTCACATGATTACCATTGGCACTAATTTGTAGCAGCATGCAATGTCAATTACTGCTAACATGACATTAGGTAGACAGGTGCCACCCCCACCTTTTCTAACCTTATTTATGGGGCCTATTTGTTCTACATTAATAGAGGAGAGTCGCTTTCGTCTAATGAGAAGAAGCTGTTTGTCTTAAACAAGACATAGTTTGTATCATGAAACAATCAACAACAAATTACATTAGTAAGATAGACAATGTTACAAAGACAGAAGAGTCCAAGAATAACATGTCTGTTCTCCTTTGAGATTCTAAGATTTCCTGCCTTTCCCTACCCTAGTCCCTTTAGCATCATCGGATTGGGTAGAACTTAATCAGAGTCCGACATCAACCCTTTCAGAACCATTATCTAAGATGACACCAGTGTGAAACAAGGCAGGGAATGAGAACTCAACCTCTTAAATTTTACCATCAACGGCTCAAATTAAAATTGCTCCTTGGTAGGAGCTTTACAAGAAATCCTGGTGGGATTGACCTTCCCTCTTCCTATCTTCACCTCTTTGCAATTTGCCACCGGGGCCTTTGGTACTTGCAAATTTTCTGAAAATTCTGATTCTGGATCAAGAGACAGTGATTGTTATTTATGCAGCATCAGAACTGCAGAGTGCAGCTGTGAGCTTTTTGATAGACCCTCCTGGCACAAGCTCAAATGGGAGAGTGTTGTCTAGACAGTCACTTGGCATTTGGGGTTAACCAGACCAAACATGTGGCTGAAGTACTCTGAATTTCCACAGCTTTTAATTTTTTTTTGCATGTTGCTTGTTTAATCAAGGAGCTGTTTGTTTAACTGGGCCGGTCTTGAGTATAGGCCAAAGCTTGGGAGAATGTTACTTATTTTTCACTGGTGCCCAGTATCTCGCCTGCATGCTTTAAGTAGGACAGTTTATTTCTTTGCCAGTAGTATTCCTTTTTAATTTGACCTTTTTGACGCTGTTGTTAGCTGCAGTGTTGCTACACTTTTTAAATGTTTCATCAAGGCATGTTTGTGGCGCTGGCTAGACCAGCATTTATTTCCCATCCCTAATTGCCCATAGGGCAGTTAAGAGTCAACTGCATTGCTGTGGGTGTGGAGCCATGTATAGGCTAGACCAGGTTAGAATGTGCAGATTTCCATTTCCTTTCTAAAGGGCATTTGTGAATTGGATAAAGCAGGGATATACTTCCGAGGTTCTATAAGGCTGTGGTCAGGCCACATTTGGAGCATTGCACATAGTTTTGGGCCCCATATCTCAGGAAGGATGCACTGGCCCTGGAGCGGATTCAGAGGAGGCTCACGAGAATGGTCCCAGCAATGAAAAGCTTAACATACGAGGCATGTTTGAGGTCTCTGGGGTCTATACTCGATGGAGTTTAAAAGGATGAGGGGAGATCTAATTGAAACTTACAGAATACTGAATGGCCTGTACAGAGTGGATTTTGGGAAGATGTTTCCATTGGTAGGAGAGACTAGGAGCTGGGGGCACAGCCTTAGAGTAAAGGGAAGACCTTTTAGATCGGAGATAAGGAGAAATTTCTTCAGCCAGAGAGTAGTGAATTTATAGAATTCACTGCCACAGAAGGCTGTGGAGGCCAGGTGATTGAGTACATTTAAGTCTGAGATAGATAGGTTCTTGATTGTCAAGCGGATCAAGGGTTACGGGGAGAAAGCAGGAGAATGGGGTTGAGAAACTTATCAATCATGATTGAATGGTGGCGCAGATTTAATGGGCTGAATGGCCTAATTTCTGCTCCTACATCTTATGGTCTTATGGATGGGTATTTTCAACAATTGGCCTTGATTACGTGGTCACCATCGCAGTAGCTTTCTATTCCAAACTTTTATTGGATTCAAATACCATCATATGCCGCAAGTAGATATGGTGCTGTGAACTATTTAAACACCATGTAATTGAGACTATCTGGGGTAATTATAAATTGGAATTGTGGTCAATTGTTTTCTGAGCTAAATATGGTGACCATAAGCTCAAGTGACATTTGTACAGATCTCCAATCATTTCTAAGTAAACACAACGTTTGCAATTGACTGTTGAATGTTTAGTGCAATCATTTCCCATTCTAACTTGGAGGCAAGATGCTTTAGATTTTTTTTCCAATCAATCTGCTCAGATGTTATGGCACGTCTCTGCAGTAGATGGGACTTGAATCCAGGTCTCCAGTGACAGAGGTAGGACTCTGTCACTGGACCACAAGAGCATGGGAGTTAGGATGATACGTTTTCCTTTCTTTGCCTCCAGCTGAGCTCCTTTTGTTTCCAAACCTTTTTCGCTCCCTCTCTCTCTTGCTGCAGCAGTTTCTACTCTGAGTCCTCTTGAGTTCCTGTTAAAATTTCTATCCCTGCTCAGGGCCCCTGACTTTATGATAATTATCAACTGCGTGTTTCAGACTATGCAGTGATACTATTGCTGGCATAATACCTCCTGAATGTTGCTATGTAAGCCCTTTATAGTTGTGAGACATTTCTCCTTACTTATCCCTCCGCCCCCACCCCCAATCCCATCCCTCTTGAACAGTATATTCAAGATCATCCTGAAAGGTCATACAGAATCAAAGAGGTTCTCATCTGGTATTCCAGAACTCGGGCAGCAGCAGATACATCACCCCATTCCCTCCCTCCCTCCTATTGGTGGGGCAAAACAAGTTGGAGAGCAGATGAAAACATTCTGGCCTCTTGTGTCTTCCAAATGTTTCTCTGACCTGCCATTGGCAGTTGTACCTTCAGAATGTACCTTTTTAAGAAAAGCTATTCAGTTTGTCATAGTCATAATGTTATGGTCTAGAAGAAGGCCATATGGCCCATTGTACCCACATTGGCTCATTAAATTAGCATCATTACCCAAGTGCCAATCTCCTGCTTTATTCCCCCACCATAGCCTTGCATGTTATTTTTATCCAAATAATCATCCAATATTCTGTTGAATATCTCAATTGAACCTGCATTAACCATGTTTCTGGGCAGTGCATTCCATACTGTGCTCTACTCACTCAATGAAAAACTTCTTCCTCACTTCACCCTTGCTTCTCTTGCAGATCACTTTCAATCTATGCCCTTTCATTCTTGTTCCTTTTACAGGCAGAACAGTTTCTCCCTATCGACTGTATCCAGCCTGCTCATTGTTTTGAGAAGCTCTGTTTAGGGCTCCCTTTAGCCACCTTCTCTCCAAATCAATCATCATTAATAAAGTTCCACATTCCTGGAACCATTCTTGTAAACAGCTTCAGCACTCTCTCTCCAGTATGTTCACATCCTTCCTAAAATGTGGCACCCACAACTGTACACAATACTCTAGCTGAGCTCTAAGTCCAAGTCCAACGTCACTTCCTTGCTTTTGTCCTCAGTGCTCCTATTAATAAAGCTGAGGTTACTGTTATGTTTTTCTTACCATTCTGTCTACCTGTCCTACCTTGTTCTCATCCCAGCCTGCTTTTTCCCTGTAGCCCTGCAAATGTCTCCATTTTAATGTCCATCCAATCCTGTCGTTGTCCTGGCTTCTTCACCCTTTCTGCATTCAAGATCACCACTTCCTGTGTAATAATCCCGTCATTATTCTCTGGATTCTTTCTGGGGGGGTGATCATTTGTTGCCCATCTCCAGTTGCCCTTGAGTTGAGGCTGGGCCATTTCAGAGGGCAGTTAAAAGTCAATCATATTGCCCCACCTCTGAACTCACATGTAGGGTACAACAGGTTAGGTAATGTATTAGTGAATCAAATGGGTTTTCATCACAATTAGTGAATGCTATTGTGGACATTGTTATTGAGACTGGCTTTCAATTTCAGATCGTTGATTTGTTCATTGCTTTTAAGTTCCACCAGGTGCTGGGGTTTGATTTGAATCCAGGACATTCGCCTGCGCCTCTGGATTTCTAGATGTTTTGGAATCAACTTGTTCAGAGATGTTATTATACACTTCTGGAGCAGATGGGACTTGAACCCAGATCTCCAGGCTCAGAGGTGGGGCTGCTACCACTGTGCTATGAGAACCCTCACTGGATTTCTAAGCTAGTGACATATGACTACACCACTGTCTCCCTCTTGTTAACTTGCCAATTGTCTTACAATTGTATCTATTGACATAGCCAACTGTCCCATAGTGACCCTCAATTGAAGGATTTGTGTAAGAGTTAAAAAGAGATGATTGGCTCTTTATGCAGTGGTAGTGTCCCATCTCTTGGCTAGAAGCAGCATTCCCTCTCAACTGCTCGGCTGCGCATGTAACTCTTGAGTTTCTGTGCAGGCCAAATGATGTCCGACACATTGACGTCCGGTTTTGGAAGCTGCTGACACACACACACACACACACACAGACACACACACACACACACACACACACACACACAGACACAGGTATTGGCCAGAAGGTCTGGGTTCAAATCCCACTTGCCTCCATAACATGTCTGAATAGCTTGATTAAATATATCTTAAAGGAAGGGATGAAGTCAGCTGACCGAAGGAGGTGGGATGGAGGCCCCTAGGAGGATTTTGAAGGTGAGGGGAAATGTGCCATGAATAGAGAAGTGTTTGTAATCGCACCTTCAACCACGTTGGCACTGAGCCCTGTATTCTTGCCTAATGTTCCTGACTTCCATGCCATTATCTCCTTTTAAAGGTGTTCCTTTCTTAAAATAAAACACCTAGAGTGCTGTACTGTCATATGTTGTTAACAGGCTTTAAAAAGTGCCTTGACATGCTTTACTTGTTAAAAGTTCTTTTGTAAATGCAAGTAGCTATTGAGCAAAACTGGGAATTGAAGAAGCAATAGAGGCATTTAAAAGAAAACAAATGCCTGCAACCACTTCAGAGAGCAATAGCAGTTGGATGCTTTGGAAATTTTTAAAGAGAGCATATTCAATGCTGAAGATTGTTTTTTAACTACAGCTGTTTTACAATAAGACAAATTCTAATACAGTATAAAACAGCACAGGAATAGGCCCTTCGGCCCAGCAAGCCTACACCAATTCCTAGTCCTTGTTTAAACCTACTAATTATTGCCCACTTGTAGTTTCTATCCCTCTGTTCGCCTCCCGTACATGTGTCTATCAACATGTGCCTTAAACATTGATAACGTACCTGCTTCCACCAACTCCACTGGCAGTGCGTTCCAGGCACCCACCGCTCTCTGTGTGAAAACTTTTCTCTGCACCTCCCCCCAAGCCTTTCCTCTCTCACCTTGAACCTATGCCCTCTTGTAGTTGATCTTTTCACCCTGGGAAAATGCCTCTGACTATCCATCCTATCTACGACTCTCATAGTTTTGTAGACCTCTTTCAGGTTGCCTCTCAGCCTCCGTCTTTCCAGTGAAAACAATCTGAATTTATCCAACCTGTCCTCATAAGTAAACCTTCTTTGCACCCTCTCCAAAGCATCCATGTCCTTCTGGTAGAGTGGTGACCAGAACTACATGCAAGTGTGGCCTAACTAGAGTTTTGTACAGCTGTAATATAACTTGCCAACGTTTACATTCGATGCCCCGTCCATTAAGGCAAGCATGCTATATGCCTTTTTGACCAATTGAATGGAGATCTGTGACTAGTGTTGTTCCACAGGGATCAGTGCTGGGACCTTTTGCTTGTAATATATACGTATTTTTTTATATATAAATATATCTGAACACCACTAGTTACTGATCTCCACTCCAAAAAGCACTCTTCCACCACAACTCTGTCTTCTATGACCAAGACAGTTTTGTATCCATCTAGCTAGCTCACCCCGGATTCCATGAGACTGTATCTTTTGTATCAGTCTGCCATGAGGTACCTCTTCAAATGCCTTACTAAGGTCCATGTAGACAACAATCATTCTTCTCACCTCCTTTAAAAAAAACTCAATCGAGTTAGTGCGTCTTGACCTTCCCTGCACAAATCCATGCTACCTATCTCTAACAAGTCCATTCACTTCTAAACATGGATAAATCCTATCTCTGTGTCTTCTCCAACAGCTTCTTCGCCACTGACGTCCAGCTCACCAGCCTGTAATTACCTGGATTGTCTCTGTTTCTCTCCTTAAAGAAAGGAACGACATTGGCCAATCTCCAGTCTTCTGGAGCCTTGCCTGAGGCCAAAGAGAATGCAAAGATATCTGTTAAGGCCCCAGTTATTTCCTCCATTGCCTCCTATAGTATCCTGGGATAGATCCCATCTGAAACCTGGTTTATTTCTCTACCTTAATATATTTCAAGACATGCAATGCATCCTCCTTCATTAATGTTGACCTGTACCAGAGTACTCACGCACTTTTTTCTCTAACCTCAACATCCCCTACATCCCTCTTTTTTTGGTGAATACCAAGGTAAAGTATTCATTAAGAATCTCGCCCATTTCCTCTGACTCCACGCATACCCTCCCTCCTTTTTATCCTTGAGGGGGCCTGTTCTTTCCCTAGCTACCCTCTTGCTCCTAATATAAGTATAAAATGCCCTGGAATTCCTTTCCCTCCCCACCTTTATCTGCTTTCCGGAGGGACAACTCTCTCCGTGACTCCCTCGTCCGCTCCACACTCCCCTCCAGCCCCGCCACACCCGGCACTTTTCCCTGCAACCGCAGGAAGTGCTACACCTGCCCCCATACCTCCTCCCTCACCCCCATCCCAGGCCCCAAGAAGACTTTCCACATCAAGCAGATGTTCACCTG
>NW_025974591.1:0-8414 GCF_021869965.1 Rhincodon typus
AAGAGATGCTGCTTGGCCTGCTGTGTTCATCCAGCCCTGCACCTTGTTGTCTCATACATCACAATATCCAGTTTTCATTTCCAGATGGTTATAATTTTCTTTTTTGACTTATGACTCTCTGATTTTCTCCCAGTTTTTTTTCCCTTTTCCCCTATGACTCCAAACATTGACAATTAAAGTTGCTATTGGCATACATCATGAAATATGCTCCTATGTCAGAACGATATATGTTGTAGTCACGTTCAACCGAATAATCTGATGTATCTTGGGTAGATTCATTGCCACCAGTCCTTTTCATTACTATTGGTTTAAGTCACCCATACCATGTGAGGAAGTGTGCAAACACAAAATCATTGGCAGAAGGCAGGTTCAATCTTGATAAACTGTAAAGGTATATTACATAGTACTTTATAGCTGGTCACATATCATCTGAGATACATCTGTGATAATGTCAGTCTCAACTTAAGGGTATGTCTACATTACTGCCTTAACACTTACAGCTGTTAGTGCTACATAGAAAACAATGATTAGATACACATCTACACTGGTTAGCTCCTCCCGGGAATCATCCTTTATATCCCGATGGGTGGAGTATATTTTGATGTCAGTTAATACTTCCAAATACTAACTGCTTTATGTGATAACCATAATGTTCTATTTTTCAATTTTGCTGATTACCAGTGATTATTCAATGGGGAAATAGCAACATTGTAAAGCTTGTTAAAAGGAAACTTTCAAATTATAAGCATTAAGGAGTCAGCTTAGCTCAGTTGATCATACCTTAGTCATTTGCAAAAGGAAATGTTACAGGAAAGCAAATTTTCTTGAATTGTTTGTCCTGGGCTTGTATGTTCCCAGCCCTGGTTTGAGACCTTATGAATATTCTGAAAGGTGGTAATGCCCATTGTCCTTCAGTGGGCTGGCACATGTGGAAGAGGGCAGGACTGTGGCCAAGGTTGGAGTACATTACCCCGAACCACAGCTGCAGGGGCTCTGGCTTACGGCCCAGGACAATCAGGGCTACAGCATTAAAGTTTTGTAATGGAGCGTGGCACCCTCAGCATACCTGCTTGCCAGCACCTTGAGGACATAAAGAGAAGAGAAATGCTATCTGAGCCTGGGGTCTGCTGAAAGCATGGACTGTGGTGATCAGTGCCGAATGCAGCCATCCTCTCCAAGGAATGGGCGCACCTATCCCCTTCAGGTTAGCTCCTGCCATCTCTGGTTGCAAGCCAGCTTATCCTGTGAAAAAGGGAAGAGTGCCAGAGGCTACAATCAATTTGGAAGTGAGGCTGTCTTGCTTGAATCACTAGCAGTGCGTTCAAACTGTGAGATGTAGGAGCGAGGTTACAGCAGTGCTAAGTGTAGATGGGTATATTGCAGCATGTGGATTTCAGCATCAATCCTATTAGGGGAGGGATAGGCTGGGGTGCTTTGAGCTGGTGCTTTGTTTGGTAAGATTTAGTCATTAAAGATCAGACTTTGACTGATCTTATGAGATCATTGATCTTCTTGCACCACTGCATCCAGGTTATTGTGTCTAGATCCCTGCCTCCAAGTCTGGAGAGCATCCTATCTCCCTACCTTTACACAACCTCTACCAAGGCCTCCAAAGCTGTATCATGGCATGTTCATGTCACCTGTAATAGGTTCTTTTCTCTTTCCCAAATCAGTTTGAACTCACAAGTGACTCCCAGCCACAATGGGCCTCCTCTTTTAAAGATTTAAGTTCATTTTAACTGCTGTGAGTCACTCATGCCCTTACTCATTTATCCAGCCATTTGATAAGGTGGTTAGTGCAGGCTGGAGATGTAGAACAAGAGAAATAAGTTCACTTATTACCCATAGTCCATGAGTGGGGGTTAAATACACATTGCAATCATTTAGATTTATGGCCCTTTGAATCATGCTGAGATAGTTCATAGAATCCCTACAGTGTGGAAACAGGCCATTCGGCCCAACAAGTCCACACCGAAGAGCATCCCACCCTGACTCATTCCCCTATCCCTGCATTTCCCTATGTCTAACCCACCTAACCTAAGCATCCCTGGACACTACAGGCAATTTAGCATGGCCAATCCACCTACCTTGCACATCTTTGGACTGTGGAAGGAAACCTACACAGACACAGGAAGAATGAGCAAACTTCACACAGACAGTCACCTGAGGGTGGCATTGAACTAAGGTCCCTAGTGCTGTGAGGCAGCAGTGCTAACCACTGAGCCACCGTGCTGCCCGAAGTTGATGCTGTTATTTTGCACCTAATTGACCACCCTTCATGTGAGAGATTTGGTAGTGAGTGTTAATAGCAACTTACTCAGCTGTAACTAAAGATTGAAATTAACCTGTCTGTTGGAGGTCCATACCAGGTTTCATGTTAGTTCAGCAATGCACCAATGCAATGTCTGCTCCTATGAACACGTTGTGTGACTGGAATATCAAGATGCCAGTGGTCTGATAGATGCGCTCCGTGATAATTGCATCAAAACCAGATTGGAAATTAATGAACAGAAATTAAAATTTTGGTTTCTGTTCTATCCAATAGCAATGTGGAAAGGTCATAATCTCCAACAAAGAGAAGATACAGGCTTTATTTTAATTATTTGGAATTGACTCAAAACTCAGCAAGGCCAAGATGTGCAATTACAAGGCATATCAGCTATGGTCAATGTCGAGAAGAGAAGGGGAAAGAGCACATGCCTTGAAGTTATTTGAATCTAAATGAATATATAGAATCACTGGTAGAGTAATGCGACGAGGGATAATCAGTAAAAGAGATGTTTGAGAAAGTATAAACTTGGCTCCTTTGAAGAATTTTGATCTTGTTATGCTCCACCTCCCATCTGAGAGTTGAAATTGGGGTGATATAACAGTATGAGAATGAATATCAAAATGATGAATTGATGGCTCTCAAATCTAGACAAGGGAAGAAGATAGACATCCTCACAATTGCTTATCAGAGGCCATGGCAACGTTAAATTGCCTGAAATTTTCATGGTTCTTGCTTTATGATTAATCTAGTTTGGGTTACAAGTGGAGGACGTGGACTTTGTAACCCAGATAAAGAGCCAGATTAAATCTAGATTGCCTGATATATCTGACTGAAGAGATTGAAAGAAAGTCTTAGGAGAATGCTAGACTTGCAAATTGGAACCACATTTAATAAATATACGTAACCTCACATATAACTGCACAATCATACTTTACTTACAATAGTTAAGTAATTCTATGGAAGATCCAAGATCCAGCGACACAGGGCAAATTGTCTGTGCTAGTATAGAATTCTGATAGATCCCGAAGAAAGGGTTTTTATTTAGATTTTGAGCAGGGTTTTGACAAGTTCCATATGAACGATTTACAATTAAGCCAAAAAAAAATCCATGAGAATTCAGAATAGAATGTGGCCCCAGATAAGAGGGTTGGATAAAAATAGGCAGTGGAGTATTTGTGAGAAATTGTGTTGGAAGAAGCTGCTCAGTATCGTGGTGTCTGGAGTCTTGCTTTATTCTTCATTGCCTTCTATTGCTTGGAAACAGAAGAAGATTGTGGGCTGTTTAAGTCTCTAGGCACTAAATCAGGGAGTGCAGAGCAGATAGAAAATGGTAGAAAAGTCTAGTTCAACAAAATCAACCAAATTAGAACTCAATAGTGACAGTGTGAATTATTGCATATTGACAAAACAAATGAGTGAGGTTATATATTGAAAGACATATCATGAGTCTAGAGGGACCAACAAATTTATATGGAAATAACAATAGATTTGCTTTCAATGTTGAAACAGTGTGCAAACTCTATTTTAAAAGAATTAGGATGTTGGTGTGCAGACACAACAGAGTTGGAACTTATAGAACTTTACATTGTTGGATGTCAATTTGCTTTAGTGACCACACTTCATAAGAAACTGATGTACATGAGGTAAAAAAAAGCAGTTGAAAAGATCATTCTAAATGTCAAAGGGTGTGCTATGAGGAAAGAATGAGACAGTAGAGGAAATCCGACAGTCCAGTGAGGAAAGGTAAAAGCAGATTTAATTGAGGTACTGTGATCAAGCTTCATGGTGCTATTACTTGGAAATGTGTGTTCTAAAGTGGGCAGAATCATGTAAAGATTTGTATTTCTATATTGCGTGTTTTAAGAAGGGAGAAAAGGCAGTTTTAGTTTCATTTAGATTTTGAATGCTATGTGCAGTGCAAAGTTGTCTGGAGTTTGTTTCCATATATTTAAATGAGGGCTTTTTGGAAAAAAGAAATACCTTTCAGATGATTAGTTCAATGCTTCAAGCAATAAAGGGTAGAACAGAGAAAAACATTGGGCTCCTGCACAATGTGTCCTATGACACATGGAGACAGAGACAGAAAAAGTTTCATTTTGGAAGGTGAGAACCAGAAGGATAATGAGTTATACAGGTTTATTTCAGAGAGGTGCAGGCAAAGACCTATAACTTTACTGTTGCAGCTTAACAATCTCCAATGCAGTCAAGGAAGCTGAAAAGAAGTCCATAGGTAGCTAGAGGTAACTAAGAGAAACAGAAAGAGAAGATTTTAAGGTATTAGAGACGAAGGCATTCTACAATACTTCCAAATACACGAGTTTGAGAAACACAAGTTAATCCATAACTGAGCTGTGTTAGTAATTTGTTTAGGAACACCATGAAGAGACATTTACTAAAGAAAATAGTGATGGGTGAATACATAAATTTGATGGAAAGATACCAAGTACAGCTGTGCTCATTGGACAAGTAACATTTAAGTGGAAACCTTCCACTTACGTATAAATATCTGTGAGGACAGGGATTAAAAATGTTGACTCTTAATCTGTCTTATTTAGTGAGATCATTTTAAATCATTCATATATACAGTAAAGGAATTTGTGCCTTTAGTTTCCTTTTGGGCGAACAAACTTTGTTGTTCTTTTGCCTTTCCAAAACGCAACAGCTCACATTTATCTAACTTAAACTCCATTTGCCATTCCATGTCCTGTTGGCCCGTCTGATCAAGGTCCCATTGTACTCTGAGATAAACCTCTTTGTTGTTCACTAAACCACCAATTTTGGTGTCATTTGCAAACTTACTAACCATTTATCCTATTTTCACACACAAATTAATTGTATAAATGACAAAAAACAGTGGACCCAGTACCAATCCTTGCAGCACACAGCTGGCCACCAGACCGACAAACAACTCTTCACCATCACCTTCTATCTCCTACCTTCTAACCAGTTTTGTATCCAAATGGCTAGCTCTCCCTGGATTTTATGTGATCTGACCTTGCTAACCAGTCTACATGTGGAGCCTTGTTGAACGCCCTGCTGAGTATTTCTGCCGCTTGGTGTTTTAATAGCTTTTATTATGTTGGTAACTGTGAATATACATATAAAAACACTGCACATTATTCAGTAATTTATCCTATGTTTACTGAAGGGAGAAAAATGGTGTGTTCCTTCTTAATGTGATACAGATGAAAATCATCAGTTTGGAAATAGTTATGGAAAATTTGGTTGGGATGGAGTCAGTGCTGATTATCTTTGCTCAACTGGAGAGTCACATAGGGAGCAGGCACTGTGATTTGTGATAGTAAGCTCTAGAGAAAAGCGGCAAAACAAGGACAAAATGAATTATTGGATTTTAGAAGTAATTGACACACCTTTTAGGATTTTTGGAATTGCAGTGATTTTTTTGTTTCTGTGATTATTGTTCAGCGAAAACTTTCATTCAAATAGATTTACCCATCGATTCATTGTTTGTGCCTTTATGGTTATTACACAAATCCAACATCCCATGAGTGCTCTGTTATGTAAATTACCTGTGAGAGTTTTGTTTTGTCAATATTTTGCTTGAAGAGTGCTTCCTCTCCACAGAGAAACTGATATTTTGAACCCTGATGCTACTTTGTCCAGCAGAGTGGTATAAATCCCAGTCAAGGTCATCCATTTGCAGGGGATTTCCGTGAATCCAGCTGCTTTGCCCTCACTAAAATAAGGCTTCAAGTTTCTGCTCATCCGATAATTCCCAGGCAGGAGCTGAAAGAATTGGAAACTAACTGGTCCACAATGGGAATTTTCAGGGCACTCTTGCCTGATAATTATTTCTGTGAGTAGATTTTCCACTTCCAAGTCACCTCAGTTCTGTTGAAGCTGACTGGTCCAATACTGACTGGTTTTCTATCCACTGATAAGTCATTGGCCATTAAATGGGATCCCGGCCTAGCGCTGGTGCAGTCTTCTCATTAAGTTATGCCACCACTCCCTTACCATTCGAGATGGTAGAGGTAACAGGTGTTGGAGGTGATGATGAAGAAGCTTTAGTGGCTTAAAACATTATATTTCCTGGCTGTTTAACTCCTTACTCTCATATTCCAGTCAAGTATATATTCTGTTGGCAGAGTCTTCTGGAAAAAAGCTTCACATGCATATTGTTGTATCTATTTACTCAATAAAATCATCAAGATTAATGGTGAGAAAGTGGGAATGTGGCATTGAGGTAGATGATCAACCATGATCATATTAAATGGTGAAGCAGATTTGAAGACCCAAATGGCCTCATATGCTCTTACTTTCGTGTTTTTATGATGTATGTTTGGATGATGTATGGCCATATCCCACAAAGTATGTTGGAGGAAGGCCAATCTGTCTGGTTTAACTAGCCCTCCTGGCCAGTGCTCTACAATCTATGCTCCATAAACTAGAAACCATCCAATATTTTGCTGCCCATGCCTTAAATCTCACTAATTCATACCCACCCAAGTGAACAGGACACCTTGATAATGACTGGCAGTGCTGATTATGTGAAACGTGCTTGCAGGTATCTTTGCTGTTGATGGCACACATCTTTAATTGGTTCAATATTGATTCAAGATTTATGGAGCTAATTCCCAGGTTCATGTCTGGTCGATACAGATGGGGATATGATGGTGGTGTAAACGTGCTTGACACCCACTGATCTCTCTTTTAGGCATTTTTGAATCTAATACCACTTCAACTGCAATATCTTCCAAATGCTGCAATGCAATTTGTCATTAATTTTGGCTTAATACATCATCTGCTCTATAATTATTCACTTCGATACCCGTCACACACATGAAATACTGTTTTAGCTAAAAAAGGAAGAGTAAGAAAAGTTTTACTGCGCTTTCTGCAGAAGCTATTAGCACCAAGTTTCACTTTTATATGAGTAAACAGACAATGAAGTGTTAGGACCAATGTATAACTTTTAATTTGATTTATATTGTCCATTTTGTGTGTTCAGAAATGAAATATCAGTTTTATTTCTAGAGTTGTTCTTGTAAACCTGGCATTGAAATGTCTGGAGCTCTGATGGTTTGCACACGTTTTTAATAATATATTGCAAACTTGAAGTGAAGAGATGGGTGTTAGTAGTTCAGTGCATTAAAAAAAAGGCATCAGAAACAAAACTGTGCTGTTGCTGCGTGACAGGGATCCAGGGACTCACAGAAACACGGAAAAATCCATAAGGGAATCAATCAGCATGTGTGTGTCAGAGAATGGAGGCAGGAGTGTTAAAGTCTCCACTATGAAATCCTGCAAGGTTGCTAGAACTGAGTTCAGGGAATTCATGTGTTTACGCTGAAGCTAAAGTATTAGTGAGTTTGCAATTTGTTGTCAGTGCACCAGAGAAAGATGACAGCTGAAAAGAAAACTCAGAAATTTCCCAGGAGGAAACCAGTTACAGAGTTGTCAGCCTAAACAAGATGCCAAGTTATAATGATAGTGGTAAACTTTCTCTGGAATTTTGGTGTTTATGAGGATATTATTGAAATAAAATGAACACTGTGTGATTGGCCCCTTTTCTCGGATTTGAAATGAAATCTTGCCAAGTTATTTTGTTTGGTGTATAGTTCACATTTGTTTTGTCTTTAATAACTGTTTTGTTCTTTGTGTTAAAAGTACATTGGCAGACTCTTGGGAAAGTGCTCAGCAATTGACCTCCACAGTTAAAAAAGTGAAGGTCTATTAAGACAAGCTTCACTCTGGGAACTGTTTTGCCCATTCTTAACATCCACTGGGATCACAACATTACTTATACATGTGCTGTCAGCAAAAGCATCTGAAAATGAATGACAAACAAAATGAACAACGTTTTTTATAATCGGCAAAAAATATGGATAATCTGAAGCCATTCCAAACTGTAAAAAGAGCTAAAATGGGAGTCCATGACCTGTATTCTGTTGTATATTTAGGAATTAGAATTAGAATTAGATTTTCTTGTCACGTATACTCAAGCATAGGAATACACAGTATCAAGAAAAGTGTACAAAGTCGCCATTCTCCTGCACCAGTGATAGCAGGAACTGCAGATGCTGGAGAATCCGAGACAACAAGGTGCAGAGGGGGATGAACACAGCAGGCCAAGCAGCATCATAGGAGCAGGAAGGCTGACGTTTCGGGCCTAGACCCT
>NW_025974592.1:0-1245 GCF_021869965.1 Rhincodon typus
CCCATAGTGCCCAGGGATGTGCAGGTTAGGGTGGATTGGCCGTGCTATATTACCCATACTGTCCAGAGATGTGCAGGTTAGGGTGGGTTGGCCATGCTAAATTACCTATAATGCCCAGGGATGTGCAGGCCGGGTGGAAGAGCCATGGGAAGCACAGGGTTACAGGGATTGGGGTGGGGGACGCGGCAATGTGGGTCTGGATGGGATGCACTTCAGAGGGTCAGTGTGGACTCGATGGGCCCAATGGCCTCTACCTGCGCTGTAGCAATGATATGGGGTGGGAGAAGGATCAAACCTGAGGGAGTTTACCCCAAACCCTTTCATTTCTGCCATGACCCATTTCAATTTGAGGATGACCACTGAAGACCCTGTCTAGCAAATATTCCAAAAGACAGGCCATTCCAGTGAATTTGCAGCAGGGGGGGGCTTTATTATGTTGAGAAGATAAACAAAGTGGCCAGCATCCAGCAACAACACAACATTTTCTTTATCTGAATGTGGATATCTGGAGAGAACGTGAGAACTTTGTAAACACACAATTATTCACCAGCGAAAGCAGCAGTGATAACGCAATCGCAAAAGCAACTAAATAACTAAGGAGGTATCCCAAATTATACCCTCAGTGTGAACATGCAGCACCTTCAGACACGCCTCGTGATGGACAGAATGTCACGGCTGGACCATTTCTTGAGTCAGTCTTAAGCGACAGCTAAAAGGAGGAGAGACAGACAGAAGTGGGGAGGGTCAGAGGTGTTCGGGGAGGGAATTCCTGAGCTCAGGGCTGCAGGCAAATGAGGGCATGGCCCCCATTGACGGAGCGATGGGAAATGAGAGATGCTCGAGAGGCCGTGTTTGTAGGAGGGCACAGAGATAGGGAGGGGTGCAGGGGCTGGAATGGGTTACAGAGATAGGGAGGGGAGTAGGAGCTGGAGGAGGTTACAGAGATAGGGAGGGGGTGTAGGTGCTGGAGGAGGTTACAGAGATAGGGACGGGTATAGGGGCTGGAGGAGGTTACAGAGATAAGGAGGGGTTGTAGGGGCTGGAGGAGGTTACAGAGATAGGGAGGGGAGTAGGGGCTGGAGGAGGTTATAGAGATAGGGAGGGGAATAGGAGCAGGAGGAGGTTACAGCGATAGGGAGGGGGAGTAGGGGCTGGAGGAGTTTACAGAGATAGGGAGGGGTGTAGGGGCTGGAGGAGTTTACAGAGATAGGGAGGGGTGTAGGGGCTGGAGGAGGTTACAGAGAT
>NW_025974592.1:1345-5814 GCF_021869965.1 Rhincodon typus
AGGGGTGCAGGGGGATGGAGGGGGTTACAGAGATAGGGAGGGGGTGTCGGGGCTGGAGGAGGTTACAGAGATAGGGAGGGGTGTAGGGGCTGGAGGAGGTTACAGGGATAGGAGGAGTGTAGGGGCTGGAGGAGGTTACAGAGATAGGGAGTGGTGTAGGGGCTGGAGCAGGTTACAGGAATAAGAGGGGTGTAGGTGTTGGTGGGAGTTATAAGGATAGACCACAGAGGGGCTTGCAGACAGAGAGGGAAACCTTGCAGTGAATATTTTCTTGGACCGGAAATTCTGTGAAGGTGTGCCGGCTGCAGAGGTTGATCGGTGAATGGGGAGTGGTGCACATTCAGAAAGAGGGTAACAGGGGTTTGGATGAGCTGAAGAATCGAGAGGGTAGACACAAGGGGACACCAAGGCCACAAGTGAAGAACCGTGTGGGTTCGGAGTTAATCATAGGAGAGTCGAGAAAAACAGTGTTTTTCAGTTTGTGTGAGAGATGGTGAAGTTCAACCCAGAACGAGCTCTGTGTGAGGAGAAAGGTGGGCAGCTGTGATTTCCGAATAATTTGGAGGTAATCTGGGATAGCGCAGGAGGACGTCGTGGGGGAAAGGGGCAGATTCCTTCTGATTGCTCCATCGTTCTCGATTTCTCAAATGCCACCCAGGTCCTGATCAGTAGCGGCTGTAGTTTGCAAAGATATGCTCGCCGTCTTTGGGCTTGTAATCGCCGATACCTGCCAAGCAAAAGGATTAACAATCTCAAGGATCTCTCTTCACATTGAAGAGCTGTATTCGGAACAGCGGATAGAGGATGGGAGAGAGACGGAGCGATAGCGAGGGAGAGAGAGAAAGAGAGAAAGATTGGGGAGGGGAGAGAAAGATATTTACAATCCAGAGTACTGATATTTTCCTGATTTTAAAAATGATATTTATTTACGGGATCAAGGCATTGCTGGTTGGGCAGCATTTATTGCCCATCCCTAATTGCCCAGAGTCAACCACATTGCTGTGGGTCTGGAGTCACATGTAGGCCAGACCAGGTAAGGATGGCAGTTTCCTTCCCTAAAGGGCATTACTAAGCTAAATTTCCAACAATCGATAATGGTTTCATGAATAATATTCCAGAGTACAGTAATGCGGATGTAATGTTACTGGATCCATTATGCATTGTATACTAACTACCGAGTGGAGTTTGTCAATTCACTTCTGAGGAAGGGTCACTGGACCCGAAACGTTAACTCCGATTTCTCTCCACAGATGCTGCCAGACCTGCTAAGTTTTTTTTACAGCCATTTCTGATTTTGTTATTGCCAGTTCTTACCTTGATCCAGTGGTTCTGATCCACTCAGGAGCTGCCAGTAGGTTCTGTTTTGACTGGAAGCTGTTAGGGTCCGAACGGTGGTCAGAGATGGTCCCCACAGTGTCTTTGTGACAGTAAAGCTTTAAACAGAGGATGGGGTATCATTCAAACTGACAATCAGAAACAACAAGGTGGAGAAATTATCATCGCTCCCTTTTATTGTCCTGTCTCTCCGTCTTCGCATTCTCAATCTCTCTCACACTCTCTCTCTCACTTTCCCTCCCTTCGACTCTCCCTCCTTCAGAAATGTTAGTCATGGTGTTACTCGTCAGATAGAAACACTGACTACTTAGATCAGATGTAATCAGACACAAAATGCAACTGCAACTGATAGCATAAATGGAGAACGATAAAATGTGAGGGAGGTCAAAAAAAAACAAAACATAACAATCGCTGACAGTGAGAACATGAGACTCAGAAAGAGACAGAGAAAGGGAGCGAAAGAGAAACAGAGAGAAATAGAGACTGATCGTGACAGACAGAAAGAGATAGAAAACAGAGTAAAAGGGAGGGAGAGATGGAATAGAGAGACAGACAGAGAGAGACAGAACATGAGGCAGAGAGAAAGACAAACAGAGAGAAAAACAAAAAGAGATAAGGCAGAGAGAGAGAAAAAAGTGACAGGTGGGGTGACAGACAAAATGGAGAGAGGCACAGTGAAGAGAGAATGAGAAAGAGACAAAGAGATGAGAGAGGCACCAAGAGAGAGAAAGAGACAGAGAGGGAAACAGAAAGATGGGGAGAAATGTTGAGAGAGACAGAAAAAGAGATAGAGAGATAACAGAGAGACAGAGAAAGGGAGACAGAGGGAGAGACAGAGAGCGGGAGAGAGACAGAGAGGGTAACAGAAGAAGGGAGATGGAGAAAGGTGGAGAGGGAACTAAACAGAAAGATACAGAAGAAGAGAAAGATATATGAGCGAGAGAGACAGAGAGAAGGAGACAGATAAAGAGATGAGAAAGACAGAGAGAAGGAGACAAAGAGAGAGAGATAAAAGACAGGAGACAGAGAAAGAGATGAGAGAAAGAAAGAGAGAAAATGAGACATAAGACAGACAGAGGAGAGAGATAGAGACAAACAGATGAGAGAGAAAGAGAGAGGGAGACAGAGATTGATACAGAGTGAGACGGAATGGGAGCTGAGTGTGACTCTGGCTTCAGGACCTTAGTTTGGGATGAAATTCGATTGGCAATCCAAGCCCCTCTGATCAAGGACAGCAGGCCTAGAAATTCCCGACCGGGGCAGATTCAGAGTCAGAGGGTGGGCAGACCCAGAGCCTCAGGAGACCACCTATGGGAGAGTTGGAGATGGATGTCAGTCTCCCCCTACTTCCCAATATAATCCAGGAGAAGTCCACGCAAGTTGGTCAGGCAAGCACCTCTTTCACAGTAGGCCCTACCTGAATCGATCGGGATGCAGATCCCGGGCCTTCTCCAGAACCCGGATCAGGACACTTCCTCCCGGCACGGAAACATTCACGGCATCGCTGAAGGTATGGGTGAGCCCATCCACAATGTTGTATTCCACCGTGATGGGGACAGCCTGGGTGGTGGGAGGTGATGATGTACTCACCACTGGGAATGTCAGGTTATCTACAGAAAGAGGGGCAGAATGGCACAAGAGTGAGGAACCTCAGAGGCCAGACTAAGCAAAACTTCGAAACCAGTGCCGAAATGGAGTCATAGAGTCATACAGCATGGAAACAGACGCTTCGGTCCAACCAGTCCATGCTGACCATATTCTCATACTAAGGGGATTGTGATCCATGATTACCACAAACTTTTGTCCATAAAGGTATTGCTGGAACTTCCTGATTGCAAATATGCCCACCAATCCTTCTTCATCTACCTGGACATATTTACGGTCTCTATTAGCCAAGCCCTGGATGCAAACGCTGTTGGACACTCCTCTCCATTGGGCCACCTATGAGCTAATACTACCCCAGTGCCATTATATGTCAATACCAGATCTCGCTTGGGATCAAATCTACCAATAACTTAGAGGATGACAGCTGTTTCTCCACTTCACTGAAAACTAATGCTTGTCTATGCAACCGTTTCCTTGGCTGACCCTCTTTTTTTAACGAGTCAATGCAAAGGTGTTAGGTTGGATGCAAGGTCAAGTATGAACGTTCTGTAATAGCTTTCCAGCCCAAGAAATTACCTAAACTCCTGGGCACCAGGGGCACCTTTGGTCGCCCTCACGTTATCTTCCAACCGGTCTAACCCCCCGACTGTGTGAGGATCCAATCACAGAGTTGAGAACAGGTCCTTCGGCCCATCACGTCTGCACTGGCAGAAACCATTCTCAATCAATGCTAGTCCCTCTAGGCCCAAAACCTTGAATTTTATGACTTTCCAAGTGCCTGTCCCAAGTATCTTTCAGATCATAGATCATAAAATCCCTACAGTGTGGAAACTGGCCCTTTGGCACAACAAGTCCACACCAACCCTTGGAGCATCCCACCCAGACCCATCCCCTCATAACCCACCTAAGCTACGCATCCCTGAATACAATGGGGTAATTTAACACAGCCAACCCCCCAAGCCTGCGTATCTTAGGAATGTGGGAGGAAACCGGAGGAACCTTACACATACAGGGGAAGAATGTGCAAACTCCACACAGAGAGAGTTGCCCGAGGGTGGAATCGAACCTGGGTCCTTGGCGCTGTGAGGCAGCAGTGCTAAGCACTGAGCCAAAGTGCCGCCCCTAAAGGTCGTGAGGTGTCTTGCCTCAACCCAGACAGTGCTTTCCAGACCCCCGACTTAAACACCCTGTGGGTGAGAGAACCTTCCCTCACATCCCCTCCATAACTCCTGCCATTCACCAACATATTATGGCTCCTTCGTTACTGACCATTTGACAAAAGGGGAACAGTTGTTTTTTATCAACTCTGTCCATGCCCTTCTGAATCCTCCACACCACAATCAGGTCTGCTGCTCAACCTCGTGGTGAAGAAGAAAGCCTCACCCGCTGAATACAGAAATGAGAAGAATTCTTCACACACAGACAGTCACAAACCTTTGTAATATGTGTCCTCAAAAGGTCAAGGAGGCAGAGTTTTCCATGCAATATAAGATCAGCGCTGAGGGAGAGCCGCACTGTCGGGGGGGGGT
>NW_025974592.1:5914-7158 GCF_021869965.1 Rhincodon typus
GCACTGTCGGAGGGTCAGTGCTGAGGGACCGTCATGCTGTCAGAGGGTCACAGTGTGGGGTGCCATGACTGTTTCACTGCTCATGGGACCCGGCCATGCACCATCTGATAATTGCATGACAAGACTGACCGCCCCTCAGGAATTACTGGTCTTGGGTAAGAATTTTATTCCGTGCCCTGGGCTTTCAGACGATAGCCATGCGTCTGCTCCCTGTCTGCCACGAGACTCACTGTGGTCGGCTGTGCAGTTCAGCTCCGTCACATCCAGGTAGGTCCTGCCCTCCAGCGACGGAACAATTTGCGACGCGGCCTGAGGATTGGAAAAGGAGCCTTCGGGAATCCCTTTGAGGAGCCTGTACAGGGACTTGGTCTTGTTCCAGCGGTGGGATGGTACCAGGTCTGAGTTGGCGGAGAGGGCCTGGGACAAACAGAAGGTGTCGGTGAAGTGGAGGAAGAGAGGGTGTGCCCAGGACGTCATTTGCAACATCTCTCCAGCGACAGTTTTACACCTCTTCCCTCGCCTCCCGCCCCACCCCCGACACTTCATCTCAACTTTTCAACATCTCCTCCTGTCCCTGTCCTACCCTCATGTGTTTCTCCAGCTGCCCCACGTATGAATGATATTCAACATAACTCACGTCAGGGACTGATACGTCATTGAAGCAAGAGAGAGATATGAGTGCAGAAAAAAAAACGTTTCTCACTCAGTGAGTACACAGGGTGTGGGTTTCACTGCCTGGAAATGTACAGGAGGCAGGTTCAACCGAGGCATGGGAGAGGGACATGGGATGGTTATCTAGTTAGGCATGGTGCACAGGGACAAGGGGAAGGGCAGGAAATTGGCACCAGACAGAGCAGCAAGTACAGGAATGGTGTACTACAATAAACAGCACGAGCTCCAGTTGGAAAATGTGGGCCTTGCAAAAGATATGCGCCAAAGGGTCTGCTAATTCTGTGATTCTGCCAAAGACCAGTACTCCTCAGCAGCGCAAATGGATATATTCATGACTGCTGACTATGGGTAAATATTATTGACAATGCTGTTTGTTCACACAGTGATGGGAAACCAATTTGCAGATGTATTTTAGCCAGGGCTCTGCACAAAAATGAGATTGGACTGCCAATATGTCACTGTCGGAGGGTCAGTGCTGAGGGAGTGGGCACTGTCGGAGGGTCAGTGCTGAGGGATCACAGCACGGTTGGAGGGTCAGTGCTGAGGGAGTGGGCACTGTCGGAGGGTCAGTG
>NW_025974592.1:7168-8412 GCF_021869965.1 Rhincodon typus
GCACTGTCGGAGGGTCAGTGCTGAGGGACCGTCATGCTGTCAGAGGGTCACAGTGTGGGGTGCCATGACTGTTTCACTGCTCATGGGACCCGGCCATGCACCATCTGATAATTGCATGACAAGACTGACCGCCCCTCAGGAATTACTGGTCTTGGGTAAGAATTTTATTCCGTGCCCTGGGCTTTCAGACGATAGCCATGCGTCTGCTCCCTGTCTGCCACGAGACTCACTGTGGTCGGCTGTGCAGTTCAGCTCCGTCACATCCAGGTAGGTCCTGCCCTCCAGCGACGGAACAATTTGCGACGCGGCCTGAGGATTGGAAAAGGAGCCTTCGGGAATCCCTTTGAGGAGCCTGTACAGGGACTTGGTCTTGTTCCAGCGGTGGGATGGTACCAGGTCTGAGTTGGCGGAGAGGGCCTGGGACAAACAGAAGGTGTCGGTGAAGTGGAGGAAGAGAGGGTGTGCCCAGGACGTCATTTGCAACATCTCTCCAGCGACAGTTTTACACCTCTTCCCTCGCCTCCCGCCCCACCCCCGACACTTCATCTCAACTTTTCAACATCTCCTCCTGTCCCTGTCCTACCCTCATGTGTTTCTCCAGCTGCCCCACGTATGAATGATATTCAACATAACTCACGTCAGGGACTGATACGTCATTGAAGCAAGAGAGAGATATGAGTGCAGAAAAAAAAACGTTTCTCACTCAGTGAGTACACAGGGTGTGGGTTTCACTGCCTGGAAATGTACAGGAGGCAGGTTCAACCGAGGCATGGGAGAGGGACATGGGATGGTTATCTAGTTAGGCATGGTGCACAGGGACAAGGGGAAGGGCAGGAAATTGGCACCAGACAGAGCAGCAAGTACAGGAATGGTGTACTACAATAAACAGCACGAGCTCCAGTTGGAAAATGTGGGCCTTGCAAAAGATATGCGCCAAAGGGTCTGCTAATTCTGTGATTCTGCCAAAGACCAGTACTCCTCAGCAGCGCAAATGGATATATTCATGACTGCTGACTATGGGTAAATATTATTGACAATGCTGTTTGTTCACACAGTGATGGGAAACCAATTTGCAGATGTATTTTAGCCAGGGCTCTGCACAAAAATGAGATTGGACTGCCAATATGTCACTGTCGGAGGGTCAGTGCTGAGGGAGTGGGCACTGTCGGAGGGTCAGTGCTGAGGGATCACAGCACGGTTGGAGGGTCAGTGCTGAGGGAGTGGGCACTGTCGGAGGGTCAGTG
>NW_025974593.1:0-8412 GCF_021869965.1 Rhincodon typus
TCCAGCTCTACACCATGTTATCTATAATGTATTAAGTAAGCTTCGTTTGTTTTTAAGCATTCAATCAATTTGCTTGATTATGGATGTAGGGAATTTCTCTTGCATTGGAAATGAACTTTTAAGCAAACGGTTGGCAAATATTCAAACTTTGGTATTTGCAGCTGTGCTGAAATAAATATATTATCCCTCCAATTTTCAGAAATAACAACTGATGCTTTGGAGTTTTTGTTTAATGTTTCTGAGCTTAAGGCGCAAACATATATTTGCGTAGGAGGGAAGCAGACTTCTAAACTGATTTGCAGTGTCCTATCCTGTGGAAAGAAAACCTAAGACATACACATCCTATGGTTTTCGACCAGACTTTTCTTACAAAAAAAATGAACATTTGTGGTCTAATGCCATGCTATAGTATACCATGGTCACTGCATTCATTTTTATAGAACCAAGTTTTTACAAACATCTAGACTGTTCAGATTTAACAAAAAAAATCAAAAGAATTGTCACATAAAATGTTCCAGTACATTAAGCTTCAGTTGCATGTTCTTTGCAGGTTAATGTCACCTAGGCAAGTATCCATCAGTTTAAGGAGCCAATTCGCTGTAAATTTGGCTTTGTAACTTCATTTCGTTACAATATTGTCAATATCTGATGAGTAGAAAGCTGCAAGTATTGGACTTAGCGTGAAGACACAAATTATTATAATAATTTCCTGTGTTGGCAATATGAGCAGCAGAATAGCCACAGATAACCGTGTGGAGCTAGAGGATCACAGCAGGCCAGGCAGCATCAGAGGAGCAGGAAAGCTGACGTTTGTGATGCTACGTGGCCTGCTGTGTTCCTCCAGCTCCACACAGTGTTATCTCCGACTCCAGCATCGGCAGTTCTTACTATTTTAGAATAGTCACAGGCCTAGTTGTAATGGCGAAATGAGAAGATTGTATGTCAAGCACTTGTTCCTCTCAATTTAGACATTTCCTATGAATTGTGCATCTGTGTTCAAATAGATGTAAGTAGATGCCATTGCTCTAATGAGATGCCAAGTAAACAAAGAGACACCTTAATGGGGTACTGAGGTGCGGGTTCAAGTCCTACTTGCCATAGAGTGATGTCGTAACAGGTCCCAACTGTTGATGGAAAAATAATATTTTAGAAATATTGCTTATTTGGCCAGATGAAATGTTGCTAAAAGCTCCCAACGTCTTTTGCTTTAATTTGACACTTCAGTGGTGAGTGTAGCTCTTTAACCCTCTTCTGGCACAGTGATAGTATCTTTGTCACTGGGGCTGTCACAGATTGGATGTTGGAAGGAGACCATGCTGGGCTTCAATGATGCTTTTAAGTCAAATAGCCAACCAGCAACATGTACCTACGTGTTAGCAATAGGCATCCCACTTTGTCCAATTATTGCATTCACAGTCATGAGCGCACACTTTGTTTGTTTTTATCCTCCAAGCTGGAAAAAGAAAATGCTGGAGAAATTTGGGTCTAGCAGGACCTGTGAAGGGTGAAGTGGAGTTCATCTCTCAGGTCTGGTATGGCTTCTCTTCAGAAGTGCTGAAAAGTCATATTGGACTTGACATTAACTTGGCTTCTCTTTAGCCAGATGCTGCAAGACCTGCTAAGTTGCTTGAGTATCCCAGCATTCACAGGATCTGGGTTTTATGAGTGTTTTTAAAACTTCTGTAGGAGTTGGTTAAATCTGTACTTTCCCAACAGTGTTCAGCTTATTCAGTTCAATACATTTTGGTTACCAGTATTTTAGACTTTGTTTTCTATTGTGAAGATGGACATTAAATATTACCAGTTCATTAGAATAATGGTTAGCACCTGCATTAATCTTTATTGGACTTTCTTTTTCTCATCCATCTCTTTCTTTCTCTTCCTTTTACTCCTTTGGCTTTCCTTTGAAGTCTTTTTTCCTCCTTACCACCATTTTGTGTGTTGGTTATCTTTAACGCTATCAGTCCATGTGGCTTCCACGTTGCCCTGCATAAGTGTAAACCACTTAATTCTGGCTAAGCCTTCATTAGCAGCAGCCCCAAGCTCTGGAATACTCTCTCTGCTACTCTTTGCCTTGCTACCTTGTTTCCACCTCTCAATTGCTCCTTTTTTAAACCTACCACTTTGAGCAAAAATCTGCTGATCTGATCGAATGATCCTTTAAGTAACTTGGTGCTATGATTTGTTTTATACTCTTACGAAGTGCCATGTTAGATTGCTTTGCGTTTCAGTGCTGTTAAAATGTAAGTTATTCTGCTGTCTGTTGCCCATCCTTTAAATCTAGAAGAACCTTTTGTTGCTTAATTGTTTTAAGACGTGTTGAAGAAATCTACCCCAAATTTATTGGCTTAACTCCATGAGTCAGTTGGTATGTGGTACCAGTATAATTATTTCTCTTGGGGAAAACACTAAGCTTTTGGAATAGGTTTTCAGAATGGAGGCCCAAATGCTGTAGACCTGTTCTGTGCTCTAAAGAGGTTGGCGACATTGATGATATATAATTTTATTTATAGGATAGGAAAATTTTTCAACAAATGGAAAAGTCAATACATTTATTTGTAAATGTTGTAAATAACATCCATGTCTTTGAAGATGTTTGTCAAGACTTTTTGGGTTTCTATATACATTCTCTACTTGATTTGAAAAGGCCTGTTGACCTACAGCTCCAACTTTGTTTAGAATGTTTGACGTTTAAGGGTGGCCCTCCCATTACTCTTGTGCAATATTTTTTATGCGACTTCAGTTCTCATTAAGTAGCGTAAGGTGATGCACCTTACTATATAATAGCATGTGCAAGCTTCATCTCCCAGCTACAAGACTAAAATTGGATTTTGTCAGCTGCTCAATTCTACTTCAGCTTGCATTTATGATTAGCTATCTTCTGTAATGTTACTCATTATCATGAGTGAAAACTTAATAGATTAAATGCTGGCTGTTGTTTTTTGTTATTTTAAATTGAATAGCTCACTCATTTGAAATGCTAGTTATTTTAGGCTTTTAATTTATGCTTTGAGATGCAGCAATGCTGAAACAGATGGAACAATTGACAGGATTACGTTGTGATACCAGTACAGAGCAAGCGGTTGATCTCTTCACATTCTGTTTGTGACGTATCATGATTGGAATTTGCATACTATGTCAGTATTTGACTTTCTCGATTTCCAAATGAATAGAAATTGGAGTTGAGAAAAAATAGTGTATGGAATGGAGTAATAGCATTCCTAGATGTAGTTCCATTTAAAATTAAAATGAATTTATATCATGCCTGATTTGCATACTGATTGTTTCAAATATCTATCAATGGCCTTAAAGTACACTTAATGCTGTCCATCAGTCCCAGAAACAATAAGGAAACAATGAGAATTTCTTAATTGGTCGGGCAATGGAGAATTCTTCTAACTATGCCATGAGGTCTGTTGATTTCACCTAAACAGCCAGACAGAAACTTTGTTTAATGTCACACACATCAAACAGCATAGCAGCCATTTTGTATTGCACTGAATTGTCAGCTGGACAATGCATTCAAACCCTGGGGTGTGACCTCAAACCCCCATTATCTTGTTGTAAGTAATAGTTATTGATTGAACCAAACTAACGCTACACTGAGACTAGATACTTGCCAGAATAAGCTCTGAAAATTCCATGTACATGATGGTCTTTTGCCTGTTTATCCAGTTGTACCTGTTGAATATTGCAGCAAAGTGGTGGCTTTAGATGGGACAAATGACTTCGAATTGTTTAAGATCAATACTGAACACGGCTCTCTCTTATGCTTGCTTTTGAAAAGTGTTTGAAGTCTTTGACTTTTAATGTTTTTCTACCTCTACTTAAGAGCACAGTGGTTCAGGCAGGTAATTCTGAATTCCTTTTGTTATTTAATTGGGAGCTTCACAAATATAGTTGCTCCTCATTTTCAGTTGCATGACCGCTGGGTATTGCGCTATCTTTAAAATTTGTCTTGAGAGTCAGTATTGGAGCAATTGTGATAATAAGAATGCTGGTGCAGTACTCTTCTGTTTCCAATTCATTCTACACTGAATAAGACAAATTGTGTGTCATGGGCTTTAAGGTTTCCGTGTGTCATTGGATAGCCTGAACCCTTTTCTTAGTGGGCATGTATCAATATAAATCAGTTTTGTGATCATAATGCTGACTATGGCAAGCTGAGGAAACTTTGTTTTTGCATTGCATTTTTCTAAATTAGGTCTGTGTATTAACTGCATTTATGTAGTATTTTCCACCTCTTCGGAATTTTCCAGCCTTCAATCTCCTGTAGGGCTTTTCCTAAATGTCGTAGAGAGGACTTGAGCCCACAACCTCTTTTAACAGAGGTAGAATCAATAGAACCACAGTTGACATGGTGAAAGTTCCAAGTGTTTTGGTTTTGGATGCCAAAAATCATGCGAAAAGCTTGTAGTCTGAAATCTTCAGCATGTATAAGTAGAAGTGTTTCTGAAGCAACAAATTTAGACACTTTTGGAACTGTCTTTAAATTGCATGCCCAAAGGAATTGATGTGGATGATGACCAATATCCTGAGCTGATTCTCTTCTTGCACTTTGTTCAGCTGCCTGTATGTAATGCAGGTGACTGAAGATGTGATATGTTGGTACATGGAAAGCAGCTGGGATTGTTGAAGAACTATAATTCACTTGATTTCTGAAAGTTATTGACCTCAGCCCTGTTCTTTTTAATTTCAAGGTTTTCATGATTCACTGGAGTAGAGTAGTGGAAACTGACCCCCACTATTCTCAAACTCATCGTAAAAATTAAAGATTTTACAATGTACACAATATTCCCCAACTTTCCAGAATTTGAGTCCTGGATTAACACACAGCATGGGCCAGGTTTCTGTACTGAATGAGGAAAAACTATTTAATGCAGTAATTAGACTATAGGTACAGTTAAACAGTTATAAACTGTTGGCATGTAATACAACTAATTAAAACTGATCCCCTTCAAAATCTGCCCCTGAAACACAGATCCACAGGGGAAAAACACCTGGATGGAGGGGGAAACTGGAAAGACAGCTCATCATTCTTTGTCCACAATTTCTGTCGAATTGGTTCTTGACACAAATTTGTTCCTGACTTCTTTCCTTTTCCAAATCTTTCCACTGGTTTGCAAGAGGCATAAGCTGGCTGGTTCATGTGTAAAATATCTGATGAATTAAAATTAAGGGGTAAGCGGTAGGCCATGGCCTAATGGTATTCTTGCTAGACTGTTAACACAGAAACCCAGCTGATGTTCTGGGGACACAGGTTTGAATCCCACCACGGCAGATAGTTGAATTAAGAATCTACTGATCACTGTGAAATCATTGCCAATCGTCGGAAAAACCCATCTGGTTCCCAATGCCCTTCAGGGGAGGAAATCTGCCATACTCACCTGGCCTGGCCTACATGTGACTTCAGATGCACAGCAATGTGGTTGACTCTTAACTGCCCTCTGAAATGGCCTAGCAAGCCACTCAGTTGTACCAATCGCTACAAAGTCTCCAAGAAATAAAACTGGACGGATCACCTGGCATCGACCTTGGCACTGGAAAAGACAATGGCAGAAACAGCTCTGTCGACCCTGCAAAGTCCTCCCTCATTAACATCTGGGGGTTGGTGCCAAAATTGGGAGAGCTGTCTCACAGACGAGTTAAGCAACAGCCTGACATTGTCACACCTTGCAGACAATGTCCTAGACACCACCATCACCATCCCTGGATATGTTCTGTCTCACCGGCAGGACAGACCCAGCAGAGGGGGTGGCACAGTGGTATACAGTCAGGATGGTGTTGCTCAACGTGTCCTCAACATTGACTCCGGGCCCCATGAAGTCTCATAGCTTCAGGTTAAACATGGGCAAGGAAACCAGCTGCTGATTACCACATACCGTTCTCTCTCAGCTGATGAATTGGTACTCCTCCATGTTGAGCCACACTTGGAGGAAGCACTGAGGATGACGTGGGTGCAAAATGTACTCTGGGTGGGGGATTTCAGTGTCCACCACCAAGAGTGACTCGGCAGCAGCGCTACTGATCGAGCTGGTTGGGTCCAAAAGGACATAGCTGCCAGACTGGGTCTGCGGCAGGTGGTGAGGGTGACCTCCATCGTTACTAATCTGGCAGCTGCAGTTGCATCAGTCTATGACGTTATCGGTAAGAGTGACCATCGCACAGTCCTTTTGAGGAGACCAAGTCCCTCCTTCACATTGAGAATAACTTCCATCATGTTGTGTGGCACTATCACCGTGCGAAATGGGACAGACTTTGCACAGATCTAGCAACAAGACAGGGCATCCATGAGGCGCTGTGGACCATCAACAGCAGCAGAATTGTACTCCAGCACAATCTGTAACCTCATGGCCTGGCATATCCTCCACTCAACCCATGACCATTAAGCCAGGGGATCAACCCTGGTTCAACGGAGAGTGCAGGAGGGCATGCCAGGAGCAGCACCAGACATGAAGATGAGGCATCAACCTGGTGAAACCGTCAAACAGCAAAAGCAGCAAGTGGTAGACCGAGCGAAGCAACCCCACAACCAACAGATCAGAACTAAGCTCTGCAGTCCTGCCACATCCAGTCGTGACTGGTGGTGGACAATTAAACAACTCACTGGATGAGGCGGCTCCACAAATATCCCCATCCTCCATGATGGAAGAGCCCAGCGCATCAGTGCAAAAGATAAGGCTAAAGCATTTGCAGCAGTCTTCAGCCAGAAGTGCCGAGTGGATGATTCATCTCGGCCTCCTCCAGTGGTCCCTGGCATTACAGATTGCAATCTTCAGCCAATTCAATTCACTCCACGTGATATCAAGAAACGGTTGGAGGTACAGGATACTACAAAGGCTACAGGCCCTGACAATGTTGTACTGAAGACTTTGTGCTCCAGAACTTGCCACTCCCCTAGCCAAGCTGTTCCAGTACAGTTACGACACTGGTAACTACCCAACAATGTGGAAAATTGCCCAGGTGTGTTGTGTGCCATCCGTCCACTTGATCATCAGTAAAGTGATGGAAGGTGTCACTAACAGCGCTATCAAGCAACATCTGCTCAGCAATAACCTGCTCAGTGATGCCCAGTTTGGGTTCCGCCAGGGCCACTCAGCTCCTGATCTCATTACATCCTTGGTTCAAACATGGACAAAAGAGCTGAATTCCAGAGGTGAGGAGAGAGTGACAGCCCTTGATATCAAGGCTGCATTTGACCAAGTATGGCATCAAGGAGCCCTAGAAAAACTGGAAATCAATGGGTATCAGTGGGCAAACTCTCCTGTGGTTGGAGTCCAACCTGACACATAGGAAGATAGCTGTGGTTGTTGATGGTCAATCATCTCGGCTCCAGGATATCTCTGCAGGAGTGCCTTAGGGTAGTGTCTTTGGCCCAACCATCTTCAACAGCTTCATCAGTGACCTTCCTTCCATTGTAACATCAGAAGTGGGGATGTTCGCTGATGACTGTGTGCACTGTTCAGCACCATTTGTGACTCCTCAGATACTGAAGCAGTCCATGTTCATGTGCAACAAGATCTGCACAATATCCAGGGTTGGGCTGACAAGTGGCAAGTGACATTTGTGCCACACAAATGCCAGGCTATGACCATCACCAAAAAGAGACCATCTAACCATTACCCCTTAACATGGTGTTACTATCACTAAATCCCCTGCTGTCAACATCCTGGGGGTTATCATTGACCAGAAACTCCAACTGGACTCGCCACAGTATTCCTAGCTTCTGGCCTGCTGTTGTAGCCACTGTTTATGTGGTAAGTACCTCAGCTCCTGACTCCTCCCAAAGCCTGTCCATCATCTCCAAGGCACAAGTCAGGAGTGAGATGGTATACTCCCCACTTGCTCGAAGCTTGACACCATCCAGGATAAAGCAGCCTGCTTGGTTGGCACTATATCCACAAGCATCTGCTCCATCCTCCACCTACGCTCAGTAGCAACAGTATGTACTATCTAGAAGTTGCAATGCAGAAATTCACCAATGAGCCTCAGACGGCACCTTCCAAACCCATGACCTCTTCATTGTAAAAGGACAAGGGCAGCAAATATGAGAACGCCACCACCTCCAAGCCACTCACCGTCCTGACTTGGAAATATATCACTGGTTCTTCACTGTCTTTGTCTTTGGGTCAAAATCCTGGAATTCCCTCCCTGATGGCCTTGTGGACTGTAGCAATTCAAGAAGGCAACTCACCACCACCTTCTTGAGGGCAACTCTGGATGGGCAAGAAATGTTGACTTGCTAGCAATGCCCACATTCCACAAATGGAGAGAAGAAAATTCGTATCTTGTGGCACTCGTTAAAGGAATAGTTAATTAGGTTACTTTAGGATTAAAGTGAGTTTATACTGCTGAAAACACACTGCACCTCAACTGTTGGAGAACAAAACCCGTTTGTATCTTTGACAACAA
>NW_025974594.1:0-8412 GCF_021869965.1 Rhincodon typus
CCCCCCTCAATCTTCTGAATTCCAATGAATATAATCCCAATCTACTCGGTCTCTCCTCATAAGCCAACCCCCTCAACTCCGGAATCAACCTAGTGAACCTCCTTTGCACCCCCTCCAGCGCCAGTACATCCTTTCTCAAGTAAGGAGACCAAAACTGCACACGGTACTCCAGGTGTGGCCTCACCAGCACCTTGTACAGCTGCAACATAACCTCTCTGCTTTTAATTTCAATCCCTTTAGCAATGAAGGACAAAATTCCATTTGCCTTCCTAATTACTTGTTGTACCTGCAAACCTACCTTCTGTGATTCATGCACAAGGACACCCAGGTCCCTCTGCATAGCAGCATGCTGCAACTTTTTACCATTCAAGTAATAATCCTTTTTACTATTACTCCTACCAAAATGTATGACTTCACATTTATTTACATTGGATTCCATCTGCCAGACCTTTGCCCACTCACTCAATGCATCTATGTTCCTTTGCAAAGTTTCATAGTCCTCTGCACACTTTGCTTTGCCACTCATCTTAGTGTCATCTGCAAACTTTGACACCCTACACGTGGTCCCCAACTCCAAATCATCTATATAAATTGTAAATAATTGCGGTCCCAACACCGATCCCTGAGGCACACCACTCGTCACTGACTGCCAGCTAGAATAGCACTCATTTATACCCACTCTTTACTTCCTGTTAGTCAACCAATCCTCTATCCATGCTAATACTTTACCCTTAATGCCATGCATCCTTATCTTATGCAGTAGCCTCTTGTGCGGCACCTTGTCGAAGGCCTTTTGGAAGTCTAGGTACACCACATCCACTGGGTCTCCATTGTCCACCTCGCTCGTAATGTCTTCATAGAATTCCAAAAGATTTGTCAAGTATGACCTGCCCTTCATGAACCCATGCTGCGTCTGCCCAACGGGACAATTTCTATCAAGATGCCTTGCTATTTCTTCCTTGATAATAGACTCAAGCATCTTCCCCACTACAGAGGTTAAGCTAACTGGTCTATAATTCCCCATCTTTTGTCTACTTCCCTTTTTAAACCGTGGCGTCACATTTGCTGTTTTCCAATCTGCTGGGACTGCCCCAGAGTCCAGTGAATTTTGGAAAATTACCACCAGTGCACCTGCTATTTCTCCTGCCATCTCTTTTAGTACCCTGGGATGCATTCCATCAGGGCCAGGAGACTTATCAATCCTTAGCTCCATTAGCTTGCCCAACACTACCTCTTCCGTAATTGTAATTGTCCCTACATCCACCACTTCCTCAGGAGGTTCATTCCACATGGGAACCACCCTCTTGGCAAAAGGTTTTCCCCTTGTCTTTTTTAAAATCTCTCTCCTTTCACCTTAGAAATGTGCCCACACGTCTTGAAATCCCCCATCCTAGAGAAAAGACACCTACCATTAACTCTATCTATACCTCTCATTATTTTATAGACTTCTATCAGGTTGCCTCTCAACCTCCTATACTCCAATGAAAAACGAAAGAAAATGATTTTCTCTTTGCTGTGATTCGCAGCAAAATCGTGGGAATCTTGGCTGGCACAGCTTGCTTTGTATAGAGAGGGTTTTTCAGGGACCCTCCAGGTGGACAACCAGGTTTCATATTGGTACTTCAGCAACTTTGAAAGATGACCTGGGCAGGCTTTTTCCTCAACTGTCATCCAAAACAATATACGAACAAAATGGCTGTGGAACCCAGGCAAATGATATTTGAGAAGTCAGTTGAAGGAATTAACTGAAATTGTGCTATTTCAGGAAGAAAATCATTCTTTCCATTCGACTTTCTTAAAAAAAAAACCGAGCATCCACAGTAGTTGAAATATTTTTTTCCACAATCTTTCAAAACTGAAATACACAATAAACATTTAAATATGAAGCCTTTGTCATGACAAGGTGAAAACAGCAACGAAAGTTTCATTCCCATTTAAGCAGGTGAAAAAGAGGTCTGTAATATGCTTAAGTAGGAATCATTTTTAAGTGTAATTCTTTGTGCAACATGTCTTTATTCTACAGAAATGTGTCTTTCTAATGTTGTTGGTTTCTGTTGGCTAAATAGAATATTACAAGCGCAAAATTATCTGGATTTGTTTCTAAAGAAAATTTATGGCATCGATGAAAAGAACTCATTAATTGAAAATGCCAGCTTCTGTGTGTGGCTTACAGATCAGCAGCTTGGGAACTGCTTGTCTGTAGTTTGAGTTAATATGAAGACTTCTGGTATAGAGCCAAGTGAGGTAGAGTAAGATCCTTGAGTAAATTGGTAAATTTGTGCATTTGTGTCTAGAAATCTCAAAGAATCTTTGAACAAATTTACAATCTTAATCAGCAATAGAAAGATGGTTCTAGAAACACATGTTCTGCAAGTAGAAGGAAAAGACCTCTACCATAATTGCCTTGAATGTTAAAAGGTGGGATATAGCTGCTGTCTAAACAAGGCAAAGCCTTGCCATACTGCAGTTTGTCTCACAGGCTATTTTTGAGTGAGCACTATTTGGAATCTGCATTCATGTTTCTGTTTGTTGAAGCTGTTGCCCAGGTTATGTTGCTGTGTGAATTTGCCATTAAATGTACACACAGTATTTTGTTGAGCAAACCACATGAAAGTAAAAAGAAATACAGTTCTTGGATCAGATTCTGATTTGTATGACTGAAAAATAAAGTGCTCATTTCTCTTGAATGTAACTCCTGAAATTTTCAGTCGACTTTAGAGAGTCATGCTGCACAATTATGTCTGATTTTCTCGACAAGTTGGGAGCCACTGACCGTTCCTGGAATAACCTTGTGTGAGCTGCTATTTCTTGGCCATGGCTGCTGGTTTCTCTTGATTGAATCAAGCAAGTTGTTCCGTTTCATCATGGGATTTATTATTGTGGCTATTTGAATCTTATTCAATTTGGTGTTATACGCAGATTGTTTAGAATGATACTAGTTTCAAAAAAAGTCTGCTTGTAAAATTATTTATAATTGAACGTAGGTTAAAATAAATTCAGAAATATTTTCCCGAAATAGGTAGTTGGGCTACAAGCCAGACTAAGCCAAATTCAGATGTTAGTTTCATGCTCAGAATTTTTTTTTATCCCTCTAAAAGGTGAATATTTATTATCCATCTATAATTGCTGTTGAAATAGTGGCACTGCGCCTTTTTGAACTGTTGCAGTCCATGTGCCGTAGCTGTACCTAACGTGCTGTCATGGAGGGTTTTCCATGACTTTGGCCCAGAAACATTGATTGAATGGTGATATAGTTAAAAATCGAGATGGTATGTGATTTGGAGTGGAGCTGACATATTTGTTATCTACCTTCTGTCGTTCTCTTTCTAAGAGGCAGAAATCATGGGTTTGGGAGCTGCTGTTGAAGAGGTCTTGGCATTTTGCTGTGGTGCACTTTGTAGCTGGTAGATGCTAAAGTATAATTGTCCAGCGTTGGTTGGGGTGCCTGTTAAGTGGGCTACTTTGTTCTGAATGTTGAAATGGGAGCAATTGGACCATTCAGCCAAGTGGACAGTATTCCATTGTGCTTGTAGATTATGGTCAAGCTTTAATGAGTCAGAAGTGAACCGGTCACAACAGGATTTCCAGTTATGATTAGCCGTGGTAATCAAAATATTTGGCTGGTCTTATTCAGTTTCTTGTCAGTGCTGATATCTCTGTCCCAAATTCTATGTGAATGACTGAGTAAAGGTACCACTTTGAAGTAATATGCAGTCCTATTCTGAACAGGTAAAGATACATGGGATATCCTGCAAACAAGTGGGGCCTTGGTTCAAGGAGGATATGGTCACAGCAGCGTTTATGACCCCAACACCAAAGCAATTTACATACATGGTGGATACAAAGCTGTCAGTGCTAATAAGTATGGCCTTACAGATGACCTGTACAAGTATGATGTGGATGTGAGTACTTGGTAAGTGTTTTCAATGAAATTAAATGCAAGTGATTGATATTTTGCTTCTAGCCTTGCCTCAAGTCACATTTGCCTTCAATTCAGTCATGATTAAATTTTCATCCTGAAGATGAACATACAGCCTGTTCATGAAGAGAAATGATAAGCTCAGTGAACTTTACAGCAATGCAAGATTGGTGGTTTTGAAATACAGGGTCAGATCATGGACAAATTAGAAAACTACAGTCTAAACAAATGAAATCAGCATTGATTTATTAGTCAGTACATCTGATATTTGAATGCCATTGATTTTTATTTCTTCTGAGGATAATGCAGGGCACATAGATGAAAGGAATTCAGTTGGTGACTTGTAGGTATATTTCAAAAAGAATTCCATAGGATGTAGGCTTTTTGTTAAAAGAAAATCCTGTTGTTGAGAGGAATGTAACATTTGCAAAATCATAATCTAATCAAGTTGAGCCAGCATGGCTTCATGAAAGGGAAATCATATCTGATTTTGTTAGTTTTTCAAGAAAGTCTGAATCAGAGTGCATGGAGAGGAATCAGTCGATGTGTTGTTTCTGGAATTGCAGAAGGCATTTGACAAGGTACTTCACAAAAGGTAAAGCCACAAGATAAGAACCCATGGTGTTGGAGGCAGTATATTTGAATGAGAGAAGTGGCTTATGGGCCGGAAGCAGTGAGCGGGGATAAGGGTTGTTTTTTTAAGGTTGGCGACCTGTGACCAATGGGGTTGGACATTGACTGTGATCGTTCACAAAATCTGTTCATGACTTGGAGGAAGCAAGTTAATGTACATTAGCTAAACTTGAAGAAAACACTAAAATAGGTGCAAAGACAAGTTATGAGAGGGGTACAAATAGTTCAGAGGTTGAAGAACCGGGCTAATAGTTGGCAAATGGAGTATAATGTGGGAAAATGTGAAGTTGTTCATTTTGACATGTTACTTAAATAGAGAGAAACTGTAGAAAGCTGCAACACAAATTGACTTGTGCATGAAAAACAAAGCTAGCACACAGGTGCAGCAGGTAATCAGGAAGGCTAATGGATTGTTGGCCATTATTTCAATGTGTTGGAGTATACGAATAGGGAAGTCTTACTGCCAGGTGTAAGTGAGACCACATCTGGAGTACTGTGAACAGTTTTCATCCCATTCATTAAGGAAAGATGCCGTTTTATTAGAAGCAGTTCAGAGAAGGTTCACTTTGACGATCTCTGGTTTGGAGGGATTATCTTGTGAGCAAAGGTTAAACGAGTTGAGAGTCTACTGACTGGAGTTTAAAAGATTGAAAGAGGTGATCTTATTCAAACATAAAGGAATCTTAAGGGGCTTGTCAGGGTAAATGTTGAGAGGATGTTTCCCCTTATAGGAGAATCTAGAACCAGAGGGCATAGTCTCAGAATAGAGGGGCACCAATATACGACTGAGATGGGGAGGAATTTCTGCTGAGGGTTGAGTCTTTGGAACTTCTTGCCACAGAGCTGTGGAAGCAGAGTCCTTGTGTATAGTTAAGGCTGAGATAGATTCTTGATCAGTCGAGGAATCCAGGCTTATGAAGTAAGGGCAGGAAAGTCGATGTGAGGAATGTTGGATCCTGTTGAAAGGAAAAGCAGGCTTGAGTGGCAGAACAGCCTACTCCTGTTTCTATTTCTTATGGTTACCCATTACTAGTAGATGAGAAAAAGAAAGTAGGTTGGAACAATGCTTGACTTTGCAACATTCTTGCCTATGTTTGTGGCCTTTGGGTGACTGTGGCAAGGCTGCATTTATTCCATTTCCATGCTTGTACTGTGAAGATGCTCAGCTGTCCTGTTGTTTTATTACAAAAGCAGAAATTGTTGGCGAAACTCACCATCTGAAGAAGTGTCGCCAGACTCAATGTTAATTCTGCTTTCTTCCTGTAGATGCTGCCAGACCTGCTGAGGTTCGCCAGCAATTTGTTTTTGTTTCAGACCTTCAGCCTTCGCAGTTCTTTGTTTTATTTTTTCTCCTGGTTTGCTACTTGTTTATGGTATGTGGGCATTACCAGCTTGCCCAGATTAATCCACTTTTAAGGCTCCTAAACCTGCTGGTACCTCCTCTCTACAGTAAATTTTTTCTAGTATTTCACTGTCATCCTTCACCCCAATGTGTCATCTCTTTCCAATAAGAAGACCAACACAAAATATTTCCCTACAGATTGGTTTAATGGTCCCTACTCTTCCCCTAGTTGTTTTCCTGCTGTTTATATATTGGGGAAAAAGAAACCTTCAGTTTTTTATTACTTTACTTGCCAGTGCTTTTGCATGCATTACCTTGCCTGATTTCCTTTCTATTTCCCTTGCACTCTGCCATATTGAGCCCCCAGAATTTGCCATAAGCTTATCTCTGCTTGTAATTCTAATTTTTATGCCCCTTGACATCGAGGATTCTCTCGACTTGGAACAATCCTTTTCCTTTATGGGAACCTATTTGTTGTGAATGTGAATATGATTGATTTCGTTGTCATATGTATTTTACAGTGAGAAAAACAGTAGAGTGAAAAGCTTTTCCGCTGTTGCCATGATCTGGTGCCATTTTGAACAGTTTAAGAATAAGAATAAAAACTTAGTGCATCAGTCCTGAGCCAGTTCATCATCAATGGCGCCTGCGCCGACTTCACCCCCCCACCCCCTCAACGCCATTTATATTGGACCCAACCAACGCTGAAGTTGCCATTCTTGAAACACCTACTCTTGCCACTGGGCCAATGCTCCTTCTCCACTGTCTGTGCCGGACCAACCAAAGTCAGAGTTGCATCTCACTGCAGGGCCCACCAAGTCGATGCCACTGCAATGCCCTTCTGCCACTGCTTTTAGGCTACTTAATGCTTTGTAATCACTTGCACAATTTTTCACCCTGCCAATGGACCAAGTTGCCGATCCTTTGGTGCCATCTTTGGCTGCTGGGGCTACCTTGCCATCATCGTCTCTGCCAAAGTGGCGGCTGCCGATTCCGTTACCAGGCCCTGTACTTGCCCTGGAAAATTAAGTAAGGGCTCACTTGAATCTGCTCTAGGCTCACTCACTGCTGCTATGAGGTCCACACTGGGCTCACTCTAATCTGTGCTGGACTGACTCACCACCACGAGGTCTGTGCTGGGATCCCTCACCACTGCTGATGCCATCTGAGCTCAGGACAAAAGATAAGTAAAGGAAAATAAAAGAGAAAAATACAAGAAAAGAGAAGAAAAAACAATAAAGAAAAGGAAAGCATTCAGAGTGAACAAGCCCCAGTTCAGGACCCCCATTCCTCGGCTATCTTGATGATGCCCTGTACTCTCGCTATTATCTGCCACTGCACTTGCTACCCTTGCCCTTGTAACGGGTGGAAGGGGTTATTGGAGGAGTGTTGGAGAGTTCCTTCAGTGAATCTTGTGTGAAACTTGTAAATGGTACACACTTATGCCAATGTGCCTCATAAGTGAGGGGAGTGAATGTTCAATATGGTGGATGGGGTTTAAATAAGACCAACTGCTGTGCTCTGGTTGGTGGTGTTGGTGATGCATTCATCTGGGCAGGTGGAGAGTATTACATCACAATGCTGATTTGTGCCTTGTCAGTGGTGGGCAGGCTTTGGGGGAGACTGAATTTTACATCCTCTGATCATCTCTTGGAATCACAGTATGTGTACGACTGCTTGAGTTCAGTTCCTGATGAGTGGTAACCCCCAAGATGTTATAAGTGGAGCATTTGTTGATGGTTGTGCCATTGAATGTCAAGAAGTGTTGGTTATAATCTGAGTTGTTGGAGTTGGTCATTGGGTGGCACAAATGTGTTACAAGTTGTTACTTGCGCTTCTTGAACTGCTGAGACTTTTGTGGTGCTAGCATTCACATTGAGGCACCCTAGGATTTTTATCTGGAGATTACAAAGGATTGGTGATGCGTGTTCAAGTCAATGGCTGAACTTGTTCTTCCGAGCTTTATATATCATTGTCTTGTAAATAGTATATCCTGTCCTGGGCAGATAGCTAATTTTGAGCCCAAAGATATGAGTTGGTCAAGTGGATTGCACATGAGTTGCGTCGATCTGTTTGAGTATTTTTCACCGCTTTCATTCTCTAAATGTTCACAGAATTCTCCAATTGTTCCAGCCTGGAAGAAGACCGTTTGTCCATCCTGTCTGCCAAGATCTTGGTTGAGGCCATCCACATATGTTCTGAACTTGGCTGTCCGCCTCTGCTCTGTGACTCTGCTTTGTGGTGTATGCCAAAGTCCGCCTTGGAGGACGTTTACGCAAAGATCTGAGGCCAAGGTACTTTACTGTTCAAGTATTCCCCCACCGGGAGGGAACATCCCTGTTTGGTGATTGTTGCACGGTGTCCATTCATCCGTTGTCATAGCGTCTGCATGCTCTTGCCAATATACCATGTCTCGGGGTATCCTTGCCTGTAGCCTATGAGATAGTCAATGTTGTCCGAGTCACATGAGTTATCTGCCATGCAGTTCCCACCTGTGATGGTAGTATCCATGTCCATG
>NW_025974595.1:0-8411 GCF_021869965.1 Rhincodon typus
TTTTCTGATGAAGGGTTTGGCCCGAAACGTCAGCCTCTCTGCTCCTATGATGCTGCTTGGCCTGCTGTGTTCATCCAGCCCTGCACCTTGTTGTCTCGGATTCTCCAGCATCTGCAGTTCCTACTATCTCCCAGCCTTTCCAGTCTATTTTTATTTCTCAAACCCTCTATTCCCAGCAGCATCCTGGTAGGTCTTTTCTAAACCCTGTCTAGTTTAATAATATCCTTCCTATAGCAGGGCAACCAGAATTGCAGACAGTACTCCAGAAGAAGTCTCACCAACATCCCGTATAACCTGAACATGATATTACAACTCTTATACTCAAATGTCTGAGCAATGAAGGCAAGCATGCTAAATGCATTCTTCACCACCCTGTCTACCTGTGATGCAAATTTCAAAGAATTATGGACTGAACTTCTAGGGTCTCTCTGTTTTAAAACACTACACTTATACCATTAATTGTATAAGTTCTGTCCTTGCTTGTACTACCAAAATGCAATCTCCTTGATGCATTCCAATTTTTGTATGGTGTTAGGTTCTCGACTTGTGAACTGTTAAACAAGAGAGAGGGGTGCTGTTATTCAACTTTGTAGGACTTGCTGGTGTACCTGCCTTTCTGTGGGAGTCAGCTTTAAAAATAACTTGTCTATTTTTGCTAAGGTATCGGTGGCCATCAGGACTTTCGAACTGCACAGTCCCGGTCATTTTGCAGTGAGATTCCCTCTCACCTGTAATAGAAGCTCTATAGATTAAAGATGCTATTCTACAAAGACAGTGAGTTACACACAAATGCAATCATGAACATATAGATTAGGAGCTGGAGTAAGCCTCTCTGTCCCTCTAGTCTACTCCACCATGCAGTAAGGTTGTGGTTGACCTGATTATTCCTGATTCTTGCCTGCCCCGATAAACTTTCCCTCCCTTGTTTATCACAATTCTATCTTTGCCTTAGAAATATTCAAAGACTCTGTTTCCAACTCCTTTTGTGAAAACAAGTTCTAAAGACCTGACACCCTCTGTGAGAAAAAAAATTCTTAAATGGTGATAGTTCTTCCACAAGAGAAAACATTCTTCCCACATCCACCCTGTCAGGACCCCTCAGAATCATATATGCTTTAATTAATCCCTTGTACTTTGTTGGCCATCATGGTAGCCAAGGAGATTAAAAATTAATGTTTCAACTCCAGACACTGAAATGATTTATCTTCCATTGGAAAGGAAGAAACTACTCACGTTTTATTAAATTAAAAGTAAACTGTGGATGCTGGAAATCTGAAATAAAATCAGGAAATACTGGAGAAACACAACAGGTCTAGCAGCATTAGTGGGGAAAGAAACAGAGTTAATGGTTTGAGTCCAATGAAATATAGTAAAAACTGGCAAAGTTGTTTTTAAATTGCAACATCCAGGAGAGTCTGCAGATTTCAACAGAGTGGCAACCACATCAGTAAGTCCTACAAAGTCGAATAACCACCTCTCTCTCTTTCTCTCAACAGTTCATGAGTTAGGGCCTACCTCTGAAGAAGTATCATACTGAACTCAAAACATTAACTCTCCACAGCTGCTGTCAGACTGGTCTTTGTCCAGCATTTTCTGCTTTTCCTCACACTTCAAAGTGATCATCGCCTTGGTGAGCTACTGTCGATAAAGTGTCAGTGCAGATGTCCATTTCGGTTATCTTAATAGAAATCAGTTCCTTAGCAATATTATTTAGGCATCCATTTTATAATTCCTTGTGAAACGTGGTCAGATTGAGGTCAAGGTAACATTTGCAGTATTTTGAAAACACAGTGTCCTGTCTCATTTAAAGGTATTTTCATTCAAATAAAAGTTCCAGGTATCAAACAAGTCAATTACATTAAAGGTTACTATCTCATATGTTATAACTCCATAACACCAGGGAATTACTGACGGAGAGTCCGACAGAGAAACTAGGGCTTCCTGGAGGAAGAGATATCCTGGGAGCTGAGAAAAGTGCATCAGAGTGTACGAGTATAATAATTGACAGGTTTCCTGAAGAAGTTCAGAAAGGAAAGACTAAGTTGAAAGAAGACTGGTGTAAATTGGCCCATGGTGCATAGCTGTGGGCTTTACAGTGAAATAAAAAACTCAAGGTGATAAGGGAATGGATCGATAAGTTGCAAAGAGAAAATGATGCCTGATAGGAGAACATTGCTTTCCCTCACAGTTGGTTAGACCCCCAGGAGCAGGAGATATAGATAGAGCAAAGAAATGAATAGACCAAAAACTAGAACAAATTATTGATTTGCGGACAGAAAATCCTAGACCAAGTGAAGAGTTAGAAGATGCAAGGAAGGCTTTGAGAGAGTTAATTCAGCAACAAATTGTTGCTCCCTGCAGCAGACCAGGCCTTTATGTAAAATCAAATGACTCCAGACCCAGATTAGCCCCCAAGAAGCAGTGGTGGCTGCTGCTTCCCAAACTAGAGCAGGTTACCCTTCCCTTCACTGAAACAATATCATTGAAAGCACTTCTTTCTCTTCTCTGATTCCCCGATGCAATAAGGGAGTGCCAGGGGGAGTGTGTACGATCAACGAGCTAGGGTCACAAGATCGAGTCAAAAGGGGGGAAAGCAAGGCACAGTGAAGAACCACGCACATTCACTGGAGTCAGGGAAGAGATTGCAACCCTATCCTAACATAGCGCCCTTTGCCCAAGTAAGTTTAAGCGAAGGCCCTGAGGGAAGGTCTGCTAACTGAGGTTATGTACGAACTCATTCCCTCACATCTCAAAATGGGAAATTTCTAAGGCCTCACACCCAGAGTTAGAAGAAGATGATTTAAACAGACTTTTTTGCCACAAAAATATAAAATAAATAAAACCACTCCTTGGTTTGCATGAATGCCAAATACAGGCAAAAACCTGCCTGTAATTTGTCCAGCAGCAGTTTTGAAGGTGTGACAATAACCAGCAGCAAGAGAAGGAAACTATCAAACAAGTGTAACATACATATCGCTCCAGATTGATACATAGTGGCCAGTTTGGGATAATTGTCAAAACTTCCATACATTAACATTTCAAATGTTAGTCTTGTAAACTCTATTTTACCTGTTTGTATAATTATAAAATTCACAACATAGGGTGCCTGTGTAAAATAAACTTACCTGTTTCAGATAAGTTTTTATCTTTGAAACAAGGAAAATGTTACATCATGTCTTTTTTTAAAAATTAATTCATAGGATGTGGGTATCACTGGCTGGGCCAGAATTTATCACCCATCCCAGTTAAGAGTCATTGCATTGCATTTGGTTCTGGAGTCACATGGAGGCCAGACCAGGTAAGGGTGACAGATTTCCTTTATTGAAGGACATAATGAACGAGTTGGGTTTTTCCTGACAATTGGCAATGGTCATTGTTAGAATCTTAATTCCAGATCTTTATCGAATTCACATTCCACCATCTATCATAGTGGGGATTCAAACCCAGTGAAATAACTCCACAGAGGCTGGTATCCCATCACCAAGTCACCCTTTATTTACATGTGGAGATTCCTTGACGCTTATACAGCTCCCTCAGAGCCAGCTCTCAGAGTGAACAGAACCTCAGGCACTCCTGTTCATATCTGTCAGGCAAGGCGCCCTGATTGGAGCTGTTAACCTAGTCTAATCAGGGAATTCATATTCTAGGAGGTTCACTTGGCTGAACTTGTTACAATCACTACACCTAGTGTCTTGGATCACCTGCATCTATCCAAGTGGTTCTTTTGGATTCGGTTACATATAGTTAAGAGAAGACTCGACAACAGCAATTTGCTTAAATATGAATGTTTGTTAAGCAATAGTAATGATGACAGTGGTAACAATAAATGGAAAAGTAAAGAGAAAAAGCAACAAGTCTCACGCCCTTCTGCCCGTTGGGGACCCCTTGATCGATAGCTGGTCTGGAGGCTTAGGTTCGTTCCTGGTACCGTTCACGATTCTGAACTGAGGTGAAGTTCAGCAGCTTGGAATGAAATTCTCTGAATCTTATACAGAGTAAACAAACAGCACAACAAAAATAGATACAGCAGTCAAAACTACTTTCGAGTTCAGAAAACACAGCTACAGAAAAAACAAGCTGCTGGTGCCGTCTTCAGCCTGTAAAAGAATATTCACATGACTCACCCAAGGTCACTCAGCTTGTCAAGTACCATCAACAATTTTCACCCTTCAGCCCATCCTATACAATCTATTTTCTCATGCAGCTGTCGAATATCATCATTAACTTTTAGCCCGTCGTCCCATCCTATATACCCAGAGGCCCCGAACATTACCTAAGCTCTAGATTACCAATGATGCCACTCAATCATCATTTCCCCTACTCCTATATGGATGAGCCCTGATCTTTGAAAAGGTTTGGCAGAAATCCAGCATGAACTTTTCTAAACACTCTTGCCAAAGTTAAAAATAGAACTGCAAGTGAAAACCAAATTAAATATATGTCTCGCTGAACTTTCCCGACGTCAGGTTATGTAGCGAACATCTAAACTTGAAATTTATTTTGAATGAGAAAAGGGTAAACAAAATATATATGGGAAAAATGTTATTCTTCTTCCATAATCACTCTGTACGGTTCTGGTGTATGGAGGGAGTCAGGGATTAAGGGATTAGGGTGCTGGTGGGCAGGATGCCGTGTGATGTGAATGCGCCAGCTATGTACGGTGTCAGGTAAGTAACATAGCCACTGAGTAGGGTGTCAGATCAGTGATGGAATGCTTAGGGCAGGTCAGGAGGTGAAAGTGTGTGGGGGCTGGCATCAGTTGGTGGTGGGGATAGAGGTTAGGGCTGGGGCAGGCAGTCGAGGGGTGGAGAATGGCTTGTAGGGATTAGTAGCTGAGGGCTTTGCTGAATGGAATTGAGGCTGGGTGGAATCATGTTCTGATTTCTGTGGAAGGGTCACCGGACCGGAAACGCCTACTGTGATTTTTTTCTTCACGGATGCTGCCAGACCTGCTGAGCTTTTCCAGCAATTTCCATTTTTGTTGTGGTTGTGGAATCATGTTGGATTGGGAATTCTGGTCAATTGGGTTGTTGTCGTGAGTTCGGGTCACAACAAGGAGTTGGGAGATATGTAATTGATGGGATGTGGTAAATTGAAAGATCACTTTAAGAATTGCTCAAGAGTTAGATGTGGATTTTAATCTTGTCCTAGGGAACTATTAACAGAAGTGAAACCCTCTGAATTCTCCTATTTAAATTTGTACTGGGTGGAGTTCTAGGCAGTGGGGAATTAACCATCAGAATCTTCAATTTCTTGGCAATTCCCATGGAGTCTACTACATTGGAGATTCTGCACGGATTGGAGTATGTCGAAAATACACGGCTTGGTTGTGCTCCTTGCTTCATTTGAAACATAGCTGAATGCCCATCTTCCAGGCTGATGTTTGATACATAGATTCTGGATAAATTTAAAAAAAAAGCTTTTCAATGTCACGTTTCAGCAGTACGTCTATCAGCTTGTGATGACACACTTGATGTCATGCTGTTTCATAGCCTATGAAACATGTAAACACTTCTGGTTATTTTTTAGATACCTATCAAAGGTTGCTCTTAAATTAAATAATCTGTCCCATATTTCAATTCCAGATCTAAACCCACACTACATTTCACAACCTCTGCTTCAAATTTGTTATATTATCTTTCCATGATGAATTTCAAGATTAATCTATCAAGATAATTCATTAACCTCATAAAAATTTGCTAAGGATCCCTGGTATTATACGGAGACAGTTGGAGAAAATATCCCCTGTGCCTTAATTAATATTTATCTCCCACTAACATTAATAAATGAGGTTATGTGACTATTTTCACATTTCTGCTGTGTGTGATCTTGTTGTACACAAATTGCCTAATTTCTGATAATGAATATAATTTCTTTCTTTTTTCAAGAGCTTTTCCCTGATGAAGAAGGTGGCTTAGAAATTGATCATAAGCTGCTGTTAGTCAGCAGAAGTAATTGGTTTTCCTGCTGCATAATGCAATGTTCTGAAAGAGTTAATATTGAGCTGTCTTGAGCTCTACCCAATTTGACAGTATCACATAGTCTTTGGGTCAAGAAGCAGTCAGTCTTGCATGAGTGTCATACCTGGTTTCTGATAGTTGTATATATGCCTGATAAGATAATGTTAATTTTTATCTATTGTTATGATGGCATAAAATCTAATTTACTATGTAAGACAAGTGCCTCTTCTTGTTAAGACTATAGTGGCCCATCCTCTACCATTTAGAATCAGCATAGAAAGGAGGACTGGGGAAATCACTGTAGCTACAAGCCAACAATGTTTGGTAAGAAAGCTGACATAACATGTTGGCAGCAGTGGAATTCGAAAATGCAACAGTGGCAAGATATGCTTTCTCCATGTGGAGAAACAATTGCCCTTGCTTAGTATTTGCTTCTATAGACATGTTTGAAATAGAAATTCACTAGGCTCAGAACTATACATGCCCCACAGAATAAAACTAGACAGCCTTCAGTACCTCTTTTATTTGTTGAATTGATCATCTGATTTATAACTAAATATAATTCAGTTTTGATTCCTACTTTACTAATTTCCTTGTATTATTTAATCGAATGCTGATGACTCTTCAAGTACCAAGCACTATGTTATTGCAAAAACTGACTGCCAGGAACTAATTAACCAGTCAGAGTAAGGGAGCATCACGTAGACAACTGGCTACTTATCATTCAAGTGTGCAATTTAATTTTGTTATCTGATTCTCTAAAAACCCATTGCATGTCCCAGATGGCTATCCTAATGATGCCATCAACCATTGTGATTTAAACCAAATTATAAAAGTGATGAACAAAATAAACATCTAAAGTTGTCAAAGTTCAAAACAGCATTAACTTTTTTTTTTAAAGAGGTGGTATTCATGGTGATCATTCCTAGAGCCAAAAATGAGGAATTTTACTGAGAAATGAGCTCGGAACATCAGCACGGTAAGAGGACTGAGTGCCAAAGATGACAGGTAGGGGAATAGCATGCAAACTCTGCCAGGGCACAAACCCTCACTAATGCACATACACAAAAATGGCTATGAGCTTAAGACCTGGCAATATAAATTTTTCAAGGTACTTAGAGGTGGCATCCAGCAAAACAGCTCCTTGATTAATGTTAGTGGAGTCTTGTTCCTTCTTACTTCCACCAAAGACAAGTTTGGCATGTTTTAGTCTAACCTGTGAATGTTACCGGTAGGTAGAAGGCGTGCAAGTGCCAGAAGAAAGTTGACAATTCCATGACATTTAGGCCCACTGCAAAATTACAGAAGGACAATGGTCATAGCACGATCTGCAACACCATGAAATCATCCAAAGAAAACTTTCAGATGGTGTTGCTTCAGTTTATCTTACAATTTCACCTCCCTTTCCAAATGAACTGCCAAAATTCTTAAAGTTTAAACTCATGGTCAAACTTGTTTCAACCTGTTACTATCGTGATATAGGATGTGAGATTTCTGTATATTTAATGTAATTTAATTTTAAGATTGGATTTTTGAATTTAAATCTGTGACATATTATTTTTTTTTTTCCTGTGTGTTTGAAGGGCTTACTGATTTACTTATTAATTATTTCTGTTGCCATGTTGATTTCTTTTAATCGACTTGATGGAAAAGTAGCCTCCAGGGCTAATAGGTCTTTGTTTATATTAGGAAAGAATTTAAGATTGAATAAGGTAAAAAAAATTGTGCATTTCGGATTCAGTTAGAAACTTCTGGATTGCAGGGGGTAGTGGGTGGGGAATGACAGGATAAAGCTTAGGGTGAACACCCAGAGCTTGAAAAATATAGCTTGTTGTTTTAGATTCAGGTTTGGGACTGTTCTGCAGACATCTTGAAGCAAGACAAATGCAAAAATAGTTGCTCCTGAGAAGGGGAGAAGAGAGTTGGATTTGTTAGCAATAAATTACTCAGAATAAGAAGTTTAGTAATAATGCCAAACGAAGAGAGGCTGGATAAAGTCCTGAAGATTATTTGAAGTTGAGACTGTTTAAGCTCCAGGCAGAGACTATCAGATTTTTCAGGCTGGAAGTGGACGTCATAGTTAAACTAAGTGTACAGGGGAGTTAGATATGGTGTTAAAATCGAATCAGAGATAGTAGGAACTGCAGATGCTGGAGAATCCGAGACAACAAGGTGCAGGGCTGGATGAACACAGCAGGCCAAGCAGCATCATAGGAGCAGAGAGGCTGACGTTTCGGGCCTAGACCCTTCATCAGAAAAGGGGGAGGGGAAGGGGGTTTTGAAATAAATAGGGAGAGAGTGGGAGGCGGATAGAAGAGGGATAGAGGAGAGGATAGGTGGAGAGGAAACAAACAGGTCGAAGAGGCGGGGATGGGGCCAGGAAAGGTGAGTGTAGGTAGGGAGTTAGGAAGGGGATAGGTCAGTCCAGGGAGGACGGACAGGTCAAGGGGG
>NW_025974596.1:0-8410 GCF_021869965.1 Rhincodon typus
TTTTCTGAAGAAGGGTCTAGGTCCGAAACGTCAGCTTTCCTGCTCCTCTGATGCTGCTCGGCCTGCTGTGTTCATCCAGCTCTACACCGTGTTATCTCTGATTCTCCAGCATCTGCAGTTCCTACTATAGCTGAGAATCAGATCCTGGTCAAATTGGCTTCTGATCTTGGCACAGGGCAGGCTCCCACGCCATTGATGGCAACACCAAGTTCAATTTGCCCGTTGTCTCATTTGTTTGCAAGGACCTCAGATGTACAAAAGCTGTCTGTCTTTGACACTGTGAGGGTGATGGAAATCCTGGTTAGGACTTTGTCTTTCACATTGGATCTCCAATGTTGTGATACAATGAAGGTCACAATCCCACACCATGCAGGGAGCAGCAAACTAACGGCAATTTGATAGTTTCAACAATGAGTGACCAAAGGATATGTTTACCATCCAGTAAAGGACGTTTTTAAAATTCACCTGTGGGATGTGGGCGTCTCTGGCTGGGCCAGCATTTATTGCCCGTCCCTAGTTGCCCTCGAGAAGGTGATGGTGAGCTGCCTTCTTGAACCGCTGCAGTCCACATGCTGTGGGTAAACCCACAATTACCTTAAGGAAGGAATTCCAGGATTTTGATCCAGTGACAGCGAAGGAATGGCAGTATATTTCCAAGTCAGGATGTTGAGTGGCTTGGAGGGGAACTTACAGATGGTAGCATTGCTATGTATCTGCTGCCCTTGTCAATCTAGGTGAAGTGGTTATGGGTTTGGAAGGTACTGTCTAAAAGAGCCTTGGTGAATTTCTGCAGTGTACTTTGGAAGGACCAATAGGAGGCTCTCCATCAAGGAAAGACTTCACCCTGCCATTCAGGTAAAGGAGAGAGAGGGAACCTCCATCTTTGACGTAGACCTTAGAATACTGGCTGTAGCATGTGCAGCATTTATCTATCTCTCCCTCCTGATTAAGAACCACCCCTCCCATCAAAACCTGTATTCTAAATCATTCACCAAACTTTTGCTCCCTCATCCTAATATCTCCTTGTTTTGCTTCATGTCACATTTTATCTGCTAACGCTCTGAGTAACTTTGGGACTTTTGTTATTACATTACTGCAACTTTATATACATACAAGCTTTTATGTGATATTTGATATTTGAAAAACATTTCCACACAGTGTGAGGTAAGGGTGGTAAGGGCAGAAACCCTCATAACATTTAAGGAGTATTTAGATATGCACTTGCAAGGCATACAAGGCTATGGGCCAAGTCCTGGTTAGATGATTGGGTTTGACCAGTGTGGATACGATGGGCTGAAGGGGCTTTTTCCGTGCTGTAGATTCTATGACTGATAACTTTATGTGGTTGTGATGACTGGTCCCCAGGAAATGCTCCCCAATTTGTTATGGTTCCAGACAGGATACCTCAAACCCTAGTGAGGAGGGATAAACCAGCCACCCTTGGTTATTCACCCAGCCACTCGGTTGGTCGCAACAAGATTAATTTTAGAAGGATCCCTCTGCCTGTAGATACCTTTCTTTCAGGCTCATATTTTTGAAAGGAGACAATTTAACCAGATTTTCTTGAATTAACAAAAAAGTGAGTTTATTAATTCCAAATACAAGAAGAATTAGTAACGCAATGCATATACTTCTTATTTCAAGTCGGTGCCTGAGTCCAAAAAGATAAAAGTTTAAAAAAATGTGACACTGAATTGTTTGTGAATAGCAGATAGTTGAATGTTGCAGCTCTACAAAATGTTACTGGTAGCATGGACACTAATAGTTGAACAGTTGATTTCTCGATCCTTGCCTTTGTAATTTGATTGAAGCACTTTGGTCTTGATTCCTTTTGGAGGTGGCTGACTAGGAACATGCAATGTGTCAGAGAGAGCCTTTTCTTTCTTCACATGCAATGCAGAAGTGTTTAAGTGGCTGTTCTCAGAGCGGTGACCCTCATAGCACACAGGTTCACATGCTGGAATGTCAGGTCACTAACACACACAGAACAAGGCTGAAGCTTGTTTTTAAACCCTGTTGGTGTATTTTTGAAAAAGGGATGAAGGTGCAAATATGACTTTTGTCCAGACTGCTGTCTTTTTCTTACCATAAGATCCCAGGAGATTAGAAATTTAAGTTTCTTTGACACCCACCAGGTGTGACATTCCGGTATCTCTTTCCCCAGTTACCCACTAAATTAACATCTGGAGGCAACTTTTAGCTATGTTAAGTTTTTAGAGAAAAATGTGCATTGTCATTAAAGCTCATTATGCCCATTACAGATCTAGGTTTATGATTTATGATCATGATGTTTTGCTGACTGTCCAGCATTTCTTTCCCATGTCTAATTGCCTTTGAGAAGGTAGCCATGATGTGGAGGTGCTGGTGTTGGACTGGGGTGGATAAGGTCAGAAATCACACAACACCAGATTATAGTCCAACAGGTTTATTTGTGTTTTCAAATAAACCTGTTGGACTATAACCTGATGTTGTGTGATTTCTGACTTTGAGAATGTGGTGGTGATCTACCCTCCTGAACCGCTGTGGCCCATCTGAAAGATGCCATCCACAATGCTGTTTGGGAGGAAGTGCCAGGATTTTGTGCCAGCAACTCTGAAGGAATGGCAATATATTTCCAAATCAGGATGATGAATGGCTTTGTAGGGAACCTGCAGGTGGTGGTGTTCCATATGCTACATGAATAATTTATGACTGGAGAGAGACTTTGGCAAGGGATACAATAATGAATAGGAACACAAACAGTCCATTCAGCCCATCAAGCTTGTTATATCATTCAGTTAGGTCATCAACCTCAAAATCACTTTCCTGCATTATCTGCTTACAATTTAATGGGAGACACTGATTGAAATATAGCATTATATAAAAAAAAACACAGAACTGTCCCTTGCAGAAATGGAAGAAACGATTGATAAGTATAGAATTGCCATGCCTCATGGGGTTAATACACTGGGAATCAAGCACTACTATTTCCAGAGTCATGGTAAATGTGAAGATTTATTGAAACTACGTGAATCCTTTGACTTACCGTCATCCACGATAAAAGCAAACTGAAGAAGAATCATTGGACTCAAAATGTTAATACTGTTTCTCTCTCCACAGATGCTGTCGGGCCTATGGAGTATTTTGAGCGTTTTGTTTTAATTTTAACAAAGCAAACTACACCAGGCTTCTTCAGTAACAGTAAAAATAACTATCTATTATAATACTCTTAAGTATGACAAGAGCACAATTTCTAATTTGTGGAACTTAAACTTTACTCCTTTTAAAATTACCATATATATACAGCACACACACAGAGGAATAAACACAAACTCACTAATGTCCTTTAGCTAAGGCAACTGCCTCTTTACCTGGTCTGGACTACATGTGACCCCAGACCCACAGCAATGTGTTCACTCTTAACTGGCCTCTGGGATGGACAATAAATGCTATCCCAGCCAGTGATGCCCTCATCCCATGAATAAATAAACTAAGCCAAAGGAATTAAGAACTTACAAGGCCTAAAAATTTGGTAGAAGACAAAATGACAAATAACAGACAAGATAATTTGTGGAACGCCAAATAATTCTTGTCATATATATACTGAAAGAGTTGTTTTTATATAGTGTCTTTCATGACATCAGGATGTCCAAACTTTAGTTACCACTGTGACAGAGGAAACAAGGGGGTCGATCTGGCCATTTCAAAATCCCACAAGCAACAATGACCTGTGACGGTAGTGTTCCCATGTATTTGCTGCCTTTGACCTTCTAGATGGTAGTAATCCTGGATTTGGAAGGTGCAGTCTAAGGAGCTTTGGTGAACTTCTGCGGTGCATCTTGTAAATGGCAGGCACTGCTGCTACTGAGCGTTGGTGGTGGAGGGCGTGAATGTTTGTGGATGTGGTGTCAATCAAATATACTCCCTTGTCCTGAATTGTGTCAAGCTTCTTGTTGGAGTTGGACCCATCCAAGCAGATGGGGAGGATTCCACACAGTCCTGACTTGTGCCTTGTAGATAATGGACAGGCTCTGGGGAGTCAGGAGGTGAGTTACTTGCTGCAGTATTCCTAGAATCTACCTGTTCTCGTAGCCATAGTATTCATGTGACAAGCCATGTCCAGTTTCTTGTAATGGTAACTACCAGTATATTGGTCGTGGGCAATTCAATGATGGTGATGCCATTGAAAATCAAGGGGCAATGGTTAGATTCTCTCATTAAAAATGGCTATTGCCTGGTGCCTATGCGGTGCAAATGTTACTTGTTAGCTGGTAGCTGCCCACATCTTGTGGCATTTGGGCATTGAGTGAGTTGCAAATAGTGTGGAGCATTGTTACTTGACACTTGTCAGTAGAGTCTGGATATTGTTTGGGTCTTGCTGCATTATATCTATACTCCCCCAATTCTGGCTTCTTGTACAGCATAAATTTTAATCAGATATCCCTTTAGCCCAAAGCTGTGGGTTTATACCACTCCAACTCTCTTCCTTTTTTCCCTCCTTAAAAACTAGCATTTTGAACAAACATTTGGACAATAATGTTCATATCTAGTTATGTGGCTTGGTGTCAAATATATTCAAGATACACATGTGAACCCTTTCAAGTTTTCTCAACCTCCTTCCTTTAGGAGGGAGACCAGAATTGTATGCAATACTCCAAAAGTGGCCAAACCAATATGACCTCCCAACTCCTATTCTCAATGCACTCACCAAAAAATGAAGTGTACCAAATTGCTTCGTCAGTATCCTATCTACCTGCAACTCCACTTTCAAGGAAATATGAACCTGCACTTCAAAGCCCAGTCTGGACCGGGCCTGACCTGAAATGTCGACTTTCCTTCTCCTCTGATGCTGCCTGACCTGTTGTGTTCCTCCAACTCCACACTGTATCGACTCTGACTCCAGCGTTTGCAGTTCTTGCTATCTCCGAGTGTATTAGTCCTGCCCTGATTTGCCTTTCCAAAATACAGCACCTCACATTTATCTAAACTAAGCTCCATCTGCCACTCCTCAGCCCATTGGCCCATCTAATCAAGATTCCGTTGTACTCTGAGGTAACCTTCTGCGCTGTCCACTACATCTCCAATTTTGATGTCATCTGCAAACTTAACTAACCATACCTCCTTATGTTCACATCTAAATCATTTATATAAATGACAAAAACCAGTGGACCCAACACCGACCCTTGTGACACATCACTGGTTGCAGGTCTCCAATTCGAAAAACAACTCGCCACCACCACCCCTTGTCTTCTATCTTTGAGCCAATTCTGTATCCAAATAGCTAGTTCTCCCTCTATTCCATGTGATCTAACCTTGCCAACCAGTCTACTATGAGGAACATTGTCCAATGCCTTACTGAAGTCCATATAGATCACATCCACCACTCTGCCCTCATGAATCGCCTTTGTTACTTCTTCAAAAACTTCAATCAAGTTAGTGAGACACAAATTCCCCTGCAGAAAGCTATGTTGACTATCCCTAATCAGTCCTTGCCTTTCCAAATACATGTAGATCCTGTCCCTCAGGATTCCCTTCAACAACTTGCCCACCACTGGTGTCAGGGTCACTGGTCTATAGTTTCTTGACTTTTTATTACCACATTTCTTAAATTGTGGCACCAAGTTAGCTAACCTCCAGTCTTCTGGCACCTCACCTGCGGCTATCAATGATACAAATATCTCAGCAAGGGGCCCAGCAATCTCTCCCCTCACTTCCCACAGAGTTCTAAGCCACACCTGATCAAGTCCTGGGGATTTATCCACTTTATGTGTTTTAAGACAACCAGCAACCCCTCATCTGTCACATGGACATTTTTCATGATGTCACTATTTTCCCCACGTTCTATATCTTCCATACCCTTCTCCACAGTAAACACTGATGCAAAATACTGGTTTAGTATCTCACCCATCTCTTGAGGTTCCTTACGTAGGTGGCCTTGCTGATCTTTAAGGGACCCTATTCTCTCCCTAGTTACCCTTTTGTCCTTAATGTATTTGTAGAATCCCTTTGGATTCTCCTTAACCCTATTTGTGAAAGCTATTTCATGTCCCCTTTTTGCCCTCCTGATTTCCCTCCTAAGTATACTCCTACTGCCTTTATACTCTCCAAGGGATTCACTCGATCCCTACTGTCTATAACTGACAAATTCTTCCTTCTTTTTCTTGACAAAATTCTCAATTTCTCTCCTCATCCAGCATTCCCAACACCTACCAGCCTTGCCCTTCACCCTAACAGGAACATACTGTCCCTGGGCTCTCGTTATCTCATTTTTGAAGGCTTCCCATTTTCCAACCGTCCCTTTACCCGCGAACATCCACCCCCAACCAACTTTTGAAATTTCTTGCCTAATACCATCAAAATTGGCCTTCTTCAAATTTAGAACTTTAACTTTTAGACCTTGTCTATCCTTTTTATCACTATTTTAAAACTCAGAATTATGGTTGCTGGCTCCAAAGTGCTCTCCCACTGACACCTCAGTCGCCTCCCCTACCTTATTTCCCAAGAGTAGGTCAAGTTTTGCACCTTGTCTAATAGCTACATCCACATATGGAAACAGAACATTTACTTGTACACACTTAACAAATTGCTCTCCATCAAATCCCTTAATGCAATGGCAATCCCAGTCTATGTTTGGAAAATAACAACCCTATTATTCTTACAAATAACTGAGATCTCCTTACAAATTTGTTTCTCAATTTCCTGCTAACTATTGGGAGATCTAAAGTACAATCCCAATAAGGTGATCATCCCTTTCTTATTTCTCAATTCCACCCAAATGGCTCAGTGTGCATCACTGCTGCCTTGCACTGCCAGGGACCTGGGTTTGATTCCACCCTTGGGCGACTGTGTTGGAGTTTGCATATTCTCCCGGCTTCTGCTGGGTGCTCTGGTTTCCTCCCACAGTACAAATATGTGCAAGTTAGGTGGATTGGCCGCACTAAATTACCCATTGTGTTCAGGGATGTGTAAGTTAAGTGTGTTAGCCAAAGGGGGTGGGTGGTGTAGGGATGGGTCTGGGTGGGATGCTGTTCATAGGGTTGGTGTGGACTGGTTGGGTTGAATAGACTGTTTCCACACTGTAGGGATTCTATAAGTATTCCCAGGAATATCCTCCCTATGGACAGCAGTGCTATCCAATTGCATTTGATCTCCAGCCAGTTTTACACCTTACTGTTTGTGGGAAATTTTGATCCAGCAAAAAGTCTTCTCTAAACAATGAGGGTGGCACGCAGCACAGACCACTGAAACACAATAGGAAAGATGTTGTTAAACTTGAAAGGATTCAGGAAAGATTTATGAGGATGTTGCCAGGTTTGGATGGTTTGAGCTGTAGGGAGAAGCTGAATAGGCTGTGGCATTTTTCCCTGGAGTGTTGGAAGCTGAGGGATGACCTTATAGAGGTTTATAAAATCATGAGGGACATGGATATGGTGAATAGCCGAGGTCTTTTCCTCAACCTAGGGGAGTCCAAAACTAGAGGTCATAGGTTTAATGTGAAAGGGGTAAGATTTAAAAGGGACCTAAGGGGCAGTGTTTTTATGCAGAGGGTGGTGTGTGTATGGAATGAGGTGGCAGAAGAGGTGGTGGAGGCTGGTACAATTGCAACATTTAAAAGACATCTGGATGGGTATATGAATAGGAAGGGTTTGGAGGGATGTGGGCCAAATGCTGACAAATGGGACTAGATTGATTTGGGATATCTGTTTGGCATGGACGAGTTGGACCAAAGGGTTTGTTTCCTTGCTGTATAACCATGACTCTATGACAAGTATAAACAACTGATAATGCCTGATTTCCTTCCAAAGCAAACACTCGATCAGGATGAATTAACAAGAACAATGCACCTAAAATAAACCATTTGCACTTTTGGAAAAAACAAAAAAGGGAACGAATGGAGAAATAAGAATCAGGTAGAATGTGTGAAATTATGAAAGGTAAAGTCACCATAGCCCTACTCCCTCATCAGAGAGCACCAACTGGTGGAGACTCAACCTGTAGGTCACCATGCCTCAGGCAAAGTTAAGAAGGAGTAACCTTCACAGTAATCTCAGCTGTATCTGAATCCATGCTGTTGGCATCACTTGCCAGCTGTCCAGCCAACTGAACTAACTGACCTCTGTGAAGTTATTAGTAGATGTTGACATAAAGAATGACAAATTTAAAAAATTCCTTGGCAACCAATGAAATGAAACAAATTACAAATTTTCTTGGCCACCAATGAATTAATTCTTTAAAAGACAGCATTTGAAACTTATAATTCATCTGCAAGTTATAGTACAGTTTGTTAATCCAAAATATTTTAGCAAGTTTGATGAATACTTTGGATCCCCCCCCAGCAAGATTAGATGAAGTTTTAAGTTAAGCCCATACAGTACTCCTAAATGGAAGCATATAGTTATAACTTGGCATTGGGGATAACAAGGTGTAGAAC
>NW_025974597.1:0-8409 GCF_021869965.1 Rhincodon typus
TCTCACTATTCAATTTATAGAGAGGAAAAAAAACCTGATCTTTCCATGTCGAGAATCTCATTTCTGCCATTCCTCCCTCTTTTCCCCACCTGAACTGCCAATGCACATTCATTCAGGGGCTGGGAAGATTCTGTTCAAGTCTGTCAACAGTACAGTCCATGTCAAGGGATGAAAAGGAATTTTCAAATAAATTGTTATGACTCATTGGGGTAGCGCCCTGGAAAAATAAAAATCAAGCCCCACTACTCCTGCAGTCATCACAAAAGTCAAAAATTTTATAAAGTACAAAAAATTTCCCTAATTTGTCTGACAGAAAGCACAGACTAAGTTTCACTACTCAACAACAATTTTTTTTCTTTTACAAGCAATTAGAATCTAGCTACAGGTAAACAGTTATAAATCATCAGCATATCATACTACTAATTAAAACTCTAACCCTCCTTACAAACAGACAGGGTAAAAACAGATCATGAATAGAGGGGTAAATAAAAACCGGTGTCTCATTTCAGTTCCAGTTTTTAAAAACAAAAAAAAAGTAAAAAGATGCGGTTCTTAAAAATACAAAAATAGGCTTTGCTCATATTCAAAGTAATTTACTTAGTAAAAGTACACAGAAGGTGCAAACACAAGCACACTACAATTACGCTATTTTCTTGTAATACTTAAAGTAAGGACAAAAGGAATCTCGATACATCAACTATTTCATAACATAACAGTTTAGTCGGTAACACACTGACAGAGTTGCAGCACAGAATGAATTCTGTGCCACTAGAGAGATGCTGACATGCAGAGGTTTTCAACTGAAGTCCTTAAGAAACATCTTATTCAAATTCTCACTTCTCTCTCTCACATATTACTCAACAGCATAGAAGTCTGCATGTTTGCAGGGAGCTGAAATTTAGTAGAGGATACTACTCCAAACAGGATAAGAAAAATAAACAATTTTCAGACCTCCATTGGGACACTTGTTCCAAGGGAACTAATTTCATAAGGCTCCAGATTCCAGGGTGGAAAACCATCCATACCAGCAGTTAACGCCAAAGAATAGAATAGAATCGAATCCATAGACCAAATTCTGACCTGCTAACTCGCTTTCTCTTCAATTGAATTCTTGACCTGGGTAGAATGCAACATAAAAAAAACCTAAATCCAGTTTTATCCCCCACCCCCATCTTGATCCAGGCCTCTCCTTCTCAAAATTGGAATTCTATGGGCTCACTGACATCAATTTTTTTCCTGTGTTAATAGCTGGAGAAGTCACCCCTGTTTGGAAAATAAAAATTTATTCTGACTCTCACCAACTAAAGGCAGAAGTAGCGAGTTTCAAAACATAGGAAACTGTAGTATTCAATAAAGCCAGAGCAGATCTGATTTTAACCTCAACTTCGCAAAAAATTTCTGCCTACCCTGATCACTTTTTACATCCAAGCTTAAATCAAGAATTTACCTAACTCAATCTCAAAATATTCAAAAGATTTTGTCTCCACCACCTTGAACAGAATTCCAAAGACAACTCAAAAGAATTCACCTTATTTTGACCCGAAATGGGCAATCCCTTATTTTTAAGCAATAGCTGTTCTAGACTATCTCACAAGAGGAATGAAACATCCTCTCTACATCCTAATATACACTTCGTAAACAGCATATTAAGTTGCACGTAATGAATTACGTGCAGCTTAAAATTTATTCCAAGCTGCCAGTGAGCTAGCTATTCCTTTACTGACAGTCTCCCCATGACTAACTCCCTCGCCCCTCTGTAGACACTTGCAAAGGGATGGAGAAACAGCACTAGCTTCTGCACCGTCACAACCCTTCAGGATCTTGTACACTTCAAGTCATTCCTTAAGTCTTCTCAACTCCAACAGACGCAAGCCTAGCCTGTCCAACCTTCTCTCAAAGGACGACCTGCCTATTCTGGTATTAATCTTGTAAAAATTAAGAAAGAGGTAAAATATGGTGGATACAGGAAATCTGAAACAATACACAGAAGGCTGGAAAACCTCAGGTGAGTCTGGCAGCAAATCACCAAAACTTCTGAAGAGTCATACCAAACTTGAAACATTAACTCGGTTTCTCTCTCCAAGATGCGCCCAGACCTGCTGAGTTTCTCCAGCACTGGTGTCTGTATTAGTCCTGTAAACCTTCTGAACTGCTTTGAACACATCTGCACCCTTCCTTAAATAGAGACCAACACTGTGCACAGAACTCCAGATGTGATTTCACCAAATGCCCTGTATAACCAAAAGTATGACTTCCCTGCTTTTGTATTCAATTCCCTCACAATAAAATTATAGCATTCTATTTGCTTTCTTAATTACTTGCTATACCTTCATACTAACCTTTTACCATTAAGCACTGAACAGCCAGTCCCCCCACATCTCAGCACTTTACAATCTCTCCCCATTTAGGTAATTTGTTTTCTCATTATTCCTGTCAAATGACTAGTTCCCACTTTCCCAGGTTATACTCCATTTTCCAGCTTTGCCATTCAACCTAAATCCTTTACATCCCTACCTACCTTGGACAAATTTAGCAACCATACCTTCAGTGGTTTATCCAAGTCATTTGATCGCTCAATCCTACAATTTTGGGTGGCTTCTCCACCACTGCCACAAGTGAATTCTTGCCTTTGTCATTCACAGCTCTAGCCAAACTTTTTCGGTATTCTGGCTCCCTGAACTATGAGTCATCTCTCTTCATTCCTTGAATGTCACTTCTTTTTCCCAACAAAACCACCCTTTTCTTAACTTCCTGGTCTTCCTAAAAATGTCACACAAGCATTTCAGAATGTTTGCCTGCAAGATGACAGATCAGACGGGATATTGAAGGTTATTAGATCTTTCTTCCTCTCAATTTGGACATCAGGTTATATACTTTGGTTGAATGCTATGCGCTTCCATATAAAAAGCCTAAAGTTTTGTCCTTTTATTATTTTTGTAATCTCTAGCTTCATCCAATTCACTTACATCTGTATTTTCTCTCCCTTCCTTACCCAGTCTGTTTATCATTTCCCACATTAATACCTACTTCTCCTTCTTCAGCTCTCCTGATTTACGACAGCTTCCCAAATTTGATCCCATGCCCCCACTACATGGTTTAAAACCCTGCTTTACTCTCCAGTTGCGCAGGTCACAAGAACACTGGTACCAGCATGGTCCAGGTATAGACCATCCAAATGGTACACACCCTCTTACACCACAAGCACTCCACAAACCAGAACCCACCACCTTTTCCCATATCAGTCTTAAAGCAATTGAAGATTGTAACATCTACCATACTCTCATTAATGCCAGTACCAGGTCGGAAGTCACCATTCAATCTTCCCTTGATCATTGGAATGGTCTGTTCTTTATTTGGCATTTCCTTAACAGGGAAATTATGACAGGAAACATGCCATATCAAAGGATGGCAAATGCACAATATAACTTGGTAGAATTTATTAAAAGCACCAGGATGGTGGCCATTAAATGTTTAATTTAGATTATCTTGTATTACTTTCATTGACAGCCGAGTAAAATATGCCACGCAAGGCAAACACTGCATGGCTAGGTCCCTGATAGCTTGCTAAGCAATAAAACAATTGAGTATGTTCATGTCAACCATGGCATTTTGTTTTTAAAATGAAAGAGGGGAAAAGGGTGCAAAATTGCAATATTATTTCCTCCAAAGTTATTTCATTTCAAGACAGCTTTCAACCCCCCAGTTTACAGCTTTTCAGCTTGGAAGTTTGGATAAAAAATGCTCTGAGGTTGTGCTTGTGTTGTACTTAGTGCTGAGGATTCCGTTTTGTGAACAAGAGCCAGTCTGCAAAAAGCTGCTGAAGCAAATGTTATTTTGAACTTATCCAGATCAGTTCAGACCCCAAAGCCCCTTTCATGGTTGTACAAACTGTAGTCAGAAAAAGTAGCTTTTCGTTCTTGTCTTAGTCATATGTGTATTACGTTTTCCATAGATATAATTAGATAGACAACTTACAAATGCAGACCATGAATAATGTACCAGATGATGTCTCTTGAACACAAGACCAATTAAAGTTTATATAGATGAAGGGCATGTGCCATAAAAAGTACTGTATGTAATGACTTGCAGCCAAGAACAGATTACAGTAAAATCACCATAAGTCAAATTGTAAGGGGCCCGTCCACAGACTCATGTTGAGTGGACTTTGAGTTAACCGAGGAAACCAGTGTAACTTGATTTGCTTACAAATGCATTCTGTTAAAATCAAGAAAGCACAGTGACAAAGTACATGTGTGAAGTCTATTTTTCTATTTCTTTCCACCTTTGTCTCACCCTATGCAGTAGAAGCCACTGAAAAATGTTGGCAGTAAGCTCTGGAGAAACTCCGTAATCTTTTTCTGCTTAGTATGCTTCTTTAAGAGGAGTGTGACATGATCCACTACATTGTCAATGCATATGCTCTGGGTTTTTTTATGTTGCAATGCAAAATCTCAGAGTGCCCCTACAGCCTATGGCTTCAGCTAGGAATACAGGTAGAAAAGAAGGTGGACTGAGTCATTGGCCTCCTTAGTTGAAGAATATACAGAATCTATGATTGCCTGATATTCCATTGTGCAGCGTACAGTGTCATCCACCTTGGTTTATGTTTCCATGGTTATCCCCGCTAGAATTATTATGCCAGCCTCCCACAAATGAGAACAGTCTAGTCATTTGGCTAGTTAGCCTAACTTTGTCCAACTCATTCACAGCATCTTGCATGACTGTAGCCAGACTGAACCAAGAATGGTGGAAGCAGTTGACAGCTGTGGTTTCAGTCACTATCTTCCACACCTTTATCATGAGCCTGGCCTCTAGAGCAGTTGGGTTGTTCTCCTGCTTATCGTGGCCTCAATAACCCAAGTGATCAGCTACCATCAGCCAAACAGTCAGAGCTGTACAGTAGAAACAGGCCCTTCTGTCCAACTCATCCATGCCGACTAGATATCCTAAATTAATCTAGTCCCATTTGCCAGCATTTGGCCCATATCCCTTTAAACCCTTCCTACTCATGTACCCATCCAAATGCCTTTTAAAATGTGGTAATTGTGCCAGCCTCCACCACTTCCTCTGGCAGCTTGTTCCATACACACACCACTCGGTGTGTGAAAAAGTTGCCTTTTAGGTCCCTTTTAAATCTTTCACCCTCACCTTAAATCTGTGCCCTCTAGTTTTGGACTCCCCCAGCCCAGGGAAAAAACCTGGTCTGTTCACCCAATCCGTACCCCCTCATGATTGGTCGTTAGATTCCTAAAAATCAAGCCCACACTTCACCAACCCCCACCCCCCCCACCCAATCCACTGGCAGGAACTTGGTCATGATGTTTGGAGGCAAGGTGGTTAGTTTGATGCTGGAGGCCAGTGACGTCAGGGTGGGCATGGCAGTTGTCTATAATGGTAACAAACGTTCACTTTCTTCCATCTATATCTTCTGTTCACTTTCATGATCCACACAAAAAATGCTCGAGGTCATCTAGGCAGTTTTGTTAGTGTGATTCCTGACATTCAGGAAGTAACATAGCTTCTTAGGCTTTCCTATCACTAGCAGCAGTAGTTTTTTTTGGTGCCATCCATGTTGGTGCAGATCACAACAAATGCAGTCCTTGCTTCACTTCCCACCAGAACACTATCTTTCAATCTGGTAAAAGACAGTAACAGTCCAGTTCATCACTCAAAACATCTCTTGGTACATACTCATTCAGGAGATGGGCAAGACCATTTTTCATCCAATCTGTTATTGCTGCTGGAACTGCCATACTCTCACCACACACTGGACAAGGACATTCCTGGGCTGGAATCTGTCCAGCCATCCATCGCTGCAGGCACACTACTCAAGGCCTAGTCTCTTTGCCTCCACTTCATTTTGTTTCCAACCAACAGTACTTTTAACTTTTCCTCACAGATTTAGTTATACTTGCAAGGTTTGAACATCTTTTCACCTCTATATCGAATGATGGTTTGCCTGTGATTTCATACTCTAGTATAGCCTAACTCCAATGCAACTGGTTTATAGCATCATATAACAAACGTTCGAGTTCAGCTAATCTAGAGTTATCAGTGCAGAACTTCAGCTCACAGGCATCCTTCGACTGGATTGCCTATTCTACCAGTGGGGATGACTGACAGCTTCATAATCGGATTTTCAGATTCTTTGAATTTAACTCATTGCAATTTCACTGTAACTGGACCAACGCAAACAAAGTTAGACAAGATGGATGGTTTGGTTGGATTATTGGCTTCAGCCACCATAATGCAAGGCTTTGTCACAATCCCCAAAATGTTGTGTGTCACTTATTCGTATCATTCTCCTTAATAATTCTAGGGCCAGAAAGATTCCCACAAGTGTCATTCCTGCCACAGAAATGACCACCAGTTTGACAATTATTAATCAAGGTTAGTTACCACTTCAAGCTCTGCCAGCTTGTTATAAAAAAAAGTATTGAGATATAAAGCTTCTCCAAATGTAGTTTTAAGATGGATGAGTAAGTTTCAGCGCAAGGAGGCCTGGGACCAGTGGTGTTCCAAAGTGGTGCTGGGTTCACTTATGTCTGTCATTTTATATAAATGATTTGGATGAGAAGAATTTAGGAGGCATGGTTAATAAGTCTGCAGATGACAACAAAATTGGAGGTATAGTCGACAATGGAGGTTAACTACGATTACAATAAAGAGATCTTGATCAATTGGGTCAATGGGCTGAGAAGTGACAGATGGAGTTAATTTGGATAAATGGGAGGTATTGCATTTTGGTAACACAAACAAGGGCAGGTCTTATAGAGTTATTGGTAAGGCCCTGGGTAGTGTTGTCGAACAGAGACCTAGGTGTTCAGGTACATAGCTCTTTCAAGTTTGTGTCACAGATAGACAGGGTAATTAAGGTAACATTTAGCACGATTGTTCAGTATAGGAGTTGGGATGTCATGTTGAGGTTGTACGGGACATTGGGGAGGCCTCTTCTGGAGTACTGTGCGCCGTTCTGGTCACCCTGCTATCGGGAGGATAATTATTAAATCGGAGGGGGTTCAGAAAAGATTTACCAGAACGTTGCTGGGACTGGAGGGTTTGAGTTATAAGGCTGCATAGGCTCAGACGTTTTTCACTAAAGCATAGGAGGATGAAGGGTGACCTTGTAGAGGTTTATAAAATCATGAAGGGCATAGACAAGGTGAATGGTAGGTGCCTTTTCCCAAAAGGATGGGGGATTTCAAAACTAGGGAGCATAAATTTTAAAGGTAAGAGAAGAAAGTTTTAAAAAAAAAAAAAAGGGATCCGAGGGACAACTTTTTCCCCCACCCAGTGGGTGGTTCATGTGTGGAATGAACTGTCAGAGGAAGTGGTAGACGCAGGCACGGTTACAACATTTAAAAAGACATTTGGAAAGGTGCAGGAATAGAAATGGCTGAAAAAGGGACATGGGCCAAAACACAGGCAAGTGAAACTAGTTTAGTTTGGGGAAACTTGGTCAGCATGGACAAGTTGGACTGAAGGAAGGGTCTGTTTCTCTGCTGTATGACTCTACGACTCTCTGTATAGAAGTTGTTCCCCAACTTTGAGGTTGTTATTTCAACAAAAGAAAATAATTGTTTCCTACAATGCTGACACTAAAATATAAACCACTGGATTTGGAAGAATCCCAAAAGATATACCAAGAAATTTCCCCAGTTATATACATGGGCACTTTTTCACACAGTTCTAATAATGACAGTCAAGTTCCACCTCAGCTCCAAAAGTACTTTTGCAAAAGTTCACATTTTTACAGAATCGGTGTTAAATATAGGCCTGGAATTTCCTCCATTCTTAACATTCCCCTTCCATTTGTGGAAGTTGCTAATTCATGCAGGGCTACAGTTTCATAGGTGCATTTCATGTCTCCATTCAGCACAGGCAAGTCAATTATTGAGCAATGATTGTTATAGTCCAGGTGATAGATAGAACTGAAGTCAAATCTTTACTTGTTTTTATAAGCTTAGAGATACGCATTCCAAACGTCTTAACCTACCACTCCAATGAATCTGATAGTCTGTTTGCTTTTACAGGAACACATGCAAATCCCGGGTTGATGCCCATCTACATACATTTAATACTGACCATTGGAGATATCACACAACTACAATCCTGTTCTCAGCAAATATCCATGTGCAGCTTTTGGAACTTTGGTCACTGTTAGGCTTTTCATCATCTTAGTCCAGGAGATACCAAGCCCAATTTTGGAATCTCTACCAAAGACAAAGTGACTAATTTAACTGAGATAGTAGAAACTGCTGATGCTGGAGAATCTGAGATAACAGGGTATAGAGCTGGATGAACACAGCAGGCCAAGCAGCAGAGAAGCAGGAAAGCTGACGTTTCGGGTCTAGACCCTTCTTCAGAAATGGGGGAGGGGAAGGGGATTCTGAAATAAATAGGGAGAAA
>NW_025974598.1:0-8409 GCF_021869965.1 Rhincodon typus
GACATTTATTTTCTGAAGAAGGGTCTAGACCCGAAACATCAGCTTTCCTGCTCCTCTGATGCTGCTTGGCCTGCTGTGTTCATCCAGCTCTACACCTTGTTATCCCCTTCATCCCAGGAATGGGTCAAGTGAACCTTCTCTGCACTACTAATGCAATGTATTCTTTCTTAAGTAGGGAGACTGTACACTATTCCAAATGTGGTCTCTTCGTTGCCTTGTGCAACAAGAACCAAACTTCTGTAATTTCAGAAACATGGGAACATAAAAAATAGGAGCGGGAGTAGGCCATTTGGTCCTTTGCCTTGCTTCAATATTCAGTGCGATCATTGCTGATCATCCAACTCTGTTCTGTCTTCCCGCTATCTCCCGTGCCCTTTGATTCCTTTAGCCCTAAGAATTATATCTAACTCTTTTTGAAAGCATTCACTGTTTTGGCCTCAACTACTTTTAGTGGCAGAGAATTTCACAATCTCCCCACTCTCTCTGGGTGAAGATATTTCTCTCATCCAGCCCAAATGACCTACCCCGTTTCCTTAGACTCTGACCCTTGGTTCTGGACTCCCTGATCATCGGAAACATGGTTTCTGTGTTTATTGTGCCTCCTGCTGTTAGAATTTTATAGGTTTCTTTGAGATCACTCATTCTTTTAAAGTGAATATGTTCCTAACCTATTCCATTCCATTCTCCTTGCAATAAGCAGCAGCATTCCATTTGTCTTTGTAATTACTTGCTGCACCTATGTACGCACCTGTTGAGATTCATATACCAGGACACCTGGATGCCTACGTACTGCAGAGTTCTGAAATCTCCCTCCATTTAAATAATACATTGCTTTTCATTTGTACCTGCCAAAATGGATAAGTCCAACATTATACTGAATCTGCTGATTTTTTTGTCAGCTCATTGAACTTCTCTTTGTCTTTGCAGTCCCCCTGTATTCTCGAAACAAATTACTTTCCAACCTATTTTTGTCACATCAGCAAATTTAGCAACTGTACATTTGGTCCCTTCATCCACGTCATTGATATAGATTGTAAATAGCATCATATAGCATAGATTCAGGCCCTTCGGCCCACCATGTCTATGATGACCAACAAAAGCCAAACAACACTAAGCCTGTTTCCTTGCAAATGGTATATAGTGTACTGTGGTCTGGCATTTTAAGATGCTCAGGCAGCACATTAGAAATGTCTACCACTCTCTTCTCAGATTTCTTATAAATGACTTGCTGTTCGCTTCAAACTTATCCCCTCTGGTCTTAGACACGCGTGCCATGGAGAAGCGATTCTTACAATCAACCCTGTTTCTGCATCTCATAATTTTGTACTAGTGAGGCTCCAGCACTGGTCCCTGTGGCAAATCACTTGTTAATCTTGTTAACTCAAAAATGACTTGCTCATACCTTCTCTGTTTTTCTTGTTAGCCACCCAATCCTCTATCAATGCTAAAATGTTACCCCCTGCTCCATGAGCGCTTATTTGTGTACCTTTTTGTCTGGTGACAATTTTTAAGTTCCTCCCTCACTTTATCTCTTTATTAATATTTCTGGAGTGTTATTTGTGTTTCCTACTGTAAAGGCAAATATCAAATATCTATTCAATGCACCTCTTTTCTTATTTCCTATTATTAATTTCCAGACACACACTGGAGAATGAATGCTCTTTTTAGTTTGTCATTTTTCCTTTTTAACAACCTGTAGAAACTCTTTAATATATGTTTTTATGTTACTGGTTAAGTTTCTCTCGTATCCAATTTCTGATTCCTTTCTTAAGTCATTCGTTGACTTTGCTTATGTTGCTTTTTTACCCCCTTTATTCATTAATGGGATGAGGACGTCACTGGCTAGGCTGCATTTAATACCCATCCCTAATTGCCCAGAGGGCAGTTCAGAGTGTACCACATTGGGTTTGGACTCACATGTAGGCCCAATCAGGTAAGGATGGCATTTTCCTTCTGTAAAGGACATTAGTGAACCAGATGGGTTTTTCCGACAATCGACCATGAATTCATGGTCGTCATTAGATTCTTAATTCCAGATTTTTTTTATTGAATACAAATTCTACCATCTACCATGGTGGAATTCGAACCTGGGTCCCCAGGACGTTATCTGGGTTTCTGGATTAACAGTCCAGGGATCAATACCACTAGGCCATCGTCCTGGAGGAGTACAAAGAAATTAGGAAGGAACTTAAATGAGCAAATTAGGAAGGCAAAAGGGGGCCATGAAATGTCTGTAGCAAACAGGGTCAAGGAGAATCTGAAGGCTTTTCATGCATGTGTTAGGAGAAAGAGGGTAACAAAGGAAAGAGTAGGCCCACTCCAAGATGAAGAAGGGAAGTTATACGTAGAGCCACAGAAAGTGGGGGAGATCCTGAATGAGTACTTTGTATCGGTTTTCACCAAGGAGAAGTATATGACTAATGTTGAGGTCAGGGATGAGTGTGTGAATACGCTAGAGAATATCAACACATCGAAAGAGGAAGTTTTGGGAATCCTAAATTACATTAAGATAGACAAGTCCCCGGGACCAGATGGGATCTACCTCAGGTTACTCAGAGAGGCAAGGGAGGAAATAGCTGGGGCATTGGCAGATATCTTCACATCCTCATTGACCACAGGTGAAATTCCAGAGGACTGGAGATTAGCGAGTGTTGTTCCCTTGTTTGAGAGAGGATGCAGGGATAATCCAGGAAACTGTAGGCTAGTGAGGATGTCTGTGGTGGGAAACTCTTGGAGAATATACTGAGGGACAAGATATATGCACGTTTGGAGGAAAATAGGCTAGGTAGTGACAGGCAGCATGGTTTTGTCCAGGGAAGGTCATGTCTCACCAACCTGATTACCTCTTCAAAAGATTCAATGAGGATAATTGATGAGAGAAGGACTGTGGATGTAATTTATCTGGACTTCAGTAAAGCATTTGATAAAGTCCCACATGGCAGATTGGTACAAAAACTAAAATCGCAAGGGATTCGGGGTGGCCTAGCTATATGGATAGAAAACTGGCTTGGTCATAGAACACAGAGGGTAGTGGTGGAAGGATGTTTTTCAGAATGGAGACCGGTAACTAGTGGTGTTCCACAAGGGTCGGTCTTAGGTCCTTTGTTGTTTGTAGTATATATAAATGATCTGGAGGAAAATGTGGGTGGTCAGATAAGCAATTTTTCTGATGGCATGAAGATTGGTGGAATTTCTGATAGTGCCAATGATTGTGAAAGTGTATAACAGGATATAGATAGTTTGGTGACTTGGGCACAGAAATGGCAGATAGAGTTTAATCCAGACAAATGCGAGATGATGCATTTTGGAGGATCAAATTTAGGTGTGAATTATATTGTGAATGGCAGAACCCTTAGGAACACTAATATTCAGATGGATCTGGGTATGCAGGTCCACAGTTCCCAAAAGTGGCAACACAGGCAGCCAAGGTGATTAAGAAGGCATATGGCATGCTTGCCTTCATCGCCCGGGACGTAGAGTACAAGAGTTGGCAAAACATGTTGCAGCGATATAAAACCCTTGTTAGGCTGCATTTGGAGTATTGTGTGTAGTTTTAGTTACCACACTACCAGAAGGATGTGGAAGTTTTGGAGACAGTACAGAGGAGGTTCACCAGGATGTTGCCTGGTCTCCAGGGCATTGCCTATGAGGAAAGGTTAAAAAAACTAGGATTGTTTTCACTGGAAAGACAGCGGCTGAAAGGAGACCTGATAGAGGTCTACAAAATTATGAGAGGCTTAGATAGGGTGGATAATCAGAGGCTTTTCCCCAGGGTTGAAGTTTCATTTACAAGGGAACACAGGTTCAAGGTCAAAGGGGGAAAGTTTAAGGGAAATGTGTGAGGAAAGTTTTTCATGCAGAGAGTGTCAGCAGCCTGGAATGCACTACCAGAAGAGGTGGTGGAAGCGGGCACATTGAAGACATTTAAGGGACACCTAGATGGGTACAGAAGTAGGGAGTGAATAGAGGGATTCGGATCGAAAAATGGCAGGTTTGTTTTTAGATTAATTAGGGCATGATGGTCAGCACGGGCTTGGAGGGCTGAAGGGCTTGTTCCTGTGCTATACTTTTTCATTTGTTCATAATGGATGTTTCATCTTTCTCCTGGAGTCTTTCCCACTGGAAGCTATTTATGCTAAGTATGAAATACCTGTAAATATCTGCCACTGCATCTTTTCTGACCTATCTCTTAACCAAATTTTCTAGTTCACTTCAGTCAGCTTTGTCTTTGTACTCTTAATTGTTTTCATTTAGATTTGAAATACTTGTTCTGGACTCAGTCTTCTCATCTTCAAATTGAAAGTGAAATTGTTATGATCGCTACTATCCAGAGGTGCCATTAGTGCGAAGTCTTAAATTAATCCTGTTTCATTGCATATTACTAGGTTAAGAATAGCCTGCTATCTGGCTGTAGAATGAACTGTTCAATGAAATTGTCCTGAAAATTCTTACTATCTATTTTTATGTTTCTTCATAGCTTTATCCTGTACTCTAATTTCTCCTTTTTTAGTCACTGCTGTTTTTTTGACAGTGTTCAATCTTCTGACATTTGAGTTCAACTTCCAGACGAATTTTGCCAATCTGATTCAACCAATTCATTTGTAAATTCAAAAAAAAATCCCATAGTTATTTCTGTACCTTTCTCACGAGCCACTGGTACTACTTTTCAGTTCGCCAGTGCATTTACTGTTCAGACACCTATGACTACTCCCACAAGTGATGTTTTACCTTTGCTGTTTCTCCCTTGCCAAACACATTATACATCTTGAGCTTTTAGAACTAAGGTCATATCTCCTGCTCGTTTACTGTGATCTTTGTACATGTAAGATAAGCGTGATCCCACCTATCCCCTCCTCCCACCTCAAGCCCCACCCCCATCTCCTACCTACTAACCTCATCCCGCCCCCTTGACCTGTCCGTCCTCCCTGGACTGACCTATCTCCTCCCTACCTCCCCACCTACACTCACCTTTACTGGCTCCATCCCTGCCTCTTTGACCTGTCTGTCTCCTCTCCACCTATCTTCTCCTCTTTCCATCTTCTATCCGCCTCCCCCTCTCTCCCTATTTATTTCAGAACCCCCTTCCCCTCCCCCATTTCTGAAGAAGGGTCTAGGCCCGAAACGTCAGCCTTCCTGCTCCTATGATGCTGCTTGGCCTGCTGTGTTCATCCAGCTCTACACCGTGTTATCTGTGATACGCCTGGAATTGGAATGCTGGAATTCGTTTCAAGCATTCCAAGGTCAGCATAGCAAGGTACAGGGTAGATATTTCTCAGCACTAAATCTTACTGTACTGCTGTTGTGCTTTCTTAGTTCAAGCAGTACTTAGGTTTATGGTGATTTGCTTGGATGGATAGAGAGAAATTGTTTGCTCTGGTTAGGGAATGCAGAACAAAAACATAGCCTTAAAATTTGAGGCAGGCAATTCAGAGTTATACTGTCATAGAGTCATACAGCACGGAAACAGACCTTTCAGTCCAGCCAGCCCATACTGACCATAATCCCAAACTAACCTAGTGTCCCTGCCTGCCCTTTGCCTATATCCCTCCAAACATTAATAATTCATATCCTTCTCTAAATGCATTTTAAACATTGTAACTGTTGGAAGAGAGTTGATGTTAGGAAGCACTTTAGATGTTTGAATAGTGCACAAAGCCAGTTAAGCTTTTCTCATTTACTTGGTCGACTTGATGTCCTTTTTTTGGAAATCAACTGTCAGAACAAAGGCTGGGTGATTTTGGAGGTGGAGATTAATGCTGCATAGGAAAGAAATGGCTGTAGCGATTTTCGGTCCCTGCAACCCCATTCCTTCGGTTTACAGGCTCTAAAGGCAGAATTGTCGTTTTTTTTTTTATAAATAATTCAATCTTGGGATATCAATATTGCTGGCAGGATCAGCACTTATTGCTCATCCCTAATTGGTAGTAGTGAGTTGCTGCCTTGAACTGTTACCCACTGTGCCACTGGGAAGAGAGTTCCATGATTTTGACCCAGTGATATTGTGATCGACTGAAAATCCAGCAGAGCATGACGTACATTTTTCCCACAGATTATTAGGGTCTTAATCTGTGCATCAGTCGAGCAATGTGGACTTGGTGGAAAGTGCTGAATGTTTCTCTGACAGCTTTCACCCCCAATGTGGTGGTTAAAACCTGGAACATAGAAGTTCATTGCTCTCACCACAGCAACTGCAACTTAGCAAATATTACATCAAGCAATTAGTTTAATCCAAATTAAATAGTTTTGGACTCTGGAAATAAACCAAGTTGATTTATTAATATTACACATACAAGCATGTCTGTTTACTGGTTGGTAGTGTATCTACTGGGTGAGTATGCAACTAACCAATCCAGGTTAGATCTCAGTACTGCATACCAAAGACTCTCAGAAACTGGCCGACCAGTTATCTGCGAAGGTACAATGTCAGATCACCTGCTACAAAATGTATCAGTCATACTGTTATGTGATCTCTGTCATATATTCCAATATATACCAGCAAGTGGCAATTTAGCCTCACATAAGTTCCTTTCTCACTGGAGCCTGGTCATATTTGTGTGCTTAGTTATAAACATAACTCCTTATCAGAATAATAACTTACACTGTTTTCTTCCCTTTTATTAACATTGCACCAGCTCGTTAATTGGCATTATCCTGAGGGATGAAAGGGACCTAATTTAACCAAGAGTTAATCTCGTTTGCATGAAATACATTGTAATGACACAAAATCAGTACTCATTCAGAGAGCCAGAGTAGCCATGAAGGCCTAATGGGGAGGGTGATGGCCTAGTGGTATTATTGCTAGACGATTAATCCAGAGATCTAGGTAAAGTCATGGGGACTTGAGTTCGATTCCCTACCGTGGCAAATGGTGAAATTTGAATTCAATACAAATCTGGAATTTGAGAGTCTAATGATAACCATTGTCAAATGTCAGAAAAACCCACCTGGTTCATTAATGTCCTTTTAGGGAAGAAAATCGGCCAGCTTTACCTGATCTGGCCTATGTGGGACTCCAGACCCACAGCAATGTGGTTGACACTTAACTGTCCTCTGGACAATTAGGGATTGGTATTAAATATTGGCCTGGTCAGCAATGACCGCATTCATGAATTAATTTTTTAAAAATCTATACCGCACTCTGTATTGTTGATTACTTTTCTTATTGTGCGCTCTCCTACAGTAACATATCGTCACACCTTCACTATGGCCAGGCCGTCAAACTATAGTGTTGACTTGGTGCTTTGCTAAACCTGAATCTGTTTGTTGTTTAACTCTTTCTGCAATTTAGTTCATGTCTTTTTTCTATCACTGGTAACACTACATAGTAATAAGTGGGATTCCATTTCCAGCTACCTCATCCTTGCTGAGTTAACCATTGTGCATATGACTTGTAGTATTGGACCTTTAGCAAGAACAATCAAAAAGAAAGAGCCTGCTACTTGATAGTTAGGAACTTCGGTCTTGCTGAAGAGAGAAACATGTCAAAATTGTTCACCTTTTGTTTGCTCGGACAAACACTAGAATGCTAAATTTCAAACCACAACAGTTTATACTAAGTGACACTAGTTGCTGATTGTTTGGCAAGTCATCTGTTGAATGAGACATTAGGGATAAATGTCTCCATAATGGATAAAGCCATGGGACACTGCCCGCTCCCCAATCTCCCAGCTTTTCAGAAAAAAGCACAGGATCGAAAATGTTCCCTTTGTTTGCAGAGGATGTATTCCTGCAGAGCCATGAATGTCTCAGCCAATGGGATTTGGTTTGCCAACCAGTCAGCACCTCTCTACTTCTGCAGTCTAAGTGTGTGTGATTGTTTCAGCACCCTTGCACTTGTCCTGATGAGCATAAGACAAACGTCTTTGACAGCATGTCCCTCTTTTCAGCAATGTTCAAGCCTAACAATTATACATGCACTCGAGTATTTTTACACAGTGAAATATTTGTTTGATGTCTGCTGTGGCTCAATAGGAATCGCCATATCTCTGAATCAGAAGGTCATGGGTTCATGATGCATTTCAGAGAGCTGAGCTCATAAACCAAGCTGATTTTTCAGTGATAGTAGGAACTGCAGATGCTGGAGAATCCGAGACAACAAGGTGCAGGGCTGGATGAACACAGCAGGCCAAGCAGCATCATAGGAGCAGAGAGGCTGACGTTTCGGGCCTAGACCCTTCATCAGAAAAGGGGGAGGGGAAGGGGGTTTTGAAATAAATAGGGAGAGAGTGGGAGGCGGATAGAAGAGGGATAGAGGAGGGATAGGTGGAGAGGAAACAAACAGGTCGAAGAGGCGGGGATGGAGCCAGTAAAGGTGAGGGTAGGTAGGGAGTTAGGAAGGGGATAGGTCAGTCCAGGGAGGACAGACAGGTCAAGGGGGCGGGATGAGGTTGGTCGGTAGGAGATGGAGGT
>NW_025974599.1:0-8408 GCF_021869965.1 Rhincodon typus
CCACAGATGCTGCCAGACCTGCTGAGCTTTTCCAGCAACTTTGTTTTGGTTCCTGATTTACAACATCCGCAGTTCTTTTGGGTTTTTTTATAATGCAACCCGTGGCTAATCTCTGGAATATACTCCCTGAAAATGTGGTGGAGATAGATTCAATTGTGACTTCAAAAGGAAATTGGCTAATAATCTGAATAGAAAAAAAAATTGCAGGGCTATAGGAAAGAGGGAGTTAAGTGAGATTAGCTGAATTTCTTTTGGATAGACTTGCATGCAGACATGGAGTCAATGACTTCTTCACAGGCTATAAATATTCTATGATTTTATAAGAAAATCAGCAGAGTTTCTCACAAATGTATACTGATGGATTTCAAACGTTGCAATTTTACTGAGACTTTCTGTTTCTAGGAACATAGAGACAGGAGTAGGCCATTCAACCCCCCAAGCTGTTCCACCCTTCAATGTGATTATAACTGATCTGTGGCCTAGTTTCATATGCCTGCATTTGGCTCATATCCCTTAACACCTTTGTTTAATAAAACTTTATCTTTCTCTGATTTAAAATGAACAACTGACCCTGCAACCACTGTCATTTGTGGAAGAGAGTTCCAAACATCTACCACCCTTTGCGTGCAGTTTCTGCTTTTGTTGTGTTGGTATCATAAACTAATATCTGTATTCCACTAACATTTATAAAGGCAGTGCTAGTTAAACAGGCATAATCAGCTAGGATGATAGTCCTGATAATGAAAACTTTCAAATTGAATTCATCCCAAAGATGGGTCTTGATTTCAAGTAGCTATTTCCTTTGGTAGCTTGTTCCATTGTGGCTCATGGAATGCAATTTCTCTGAAATATGCTCTTTCAAAAGTAAACAGCAATAAACAGAGTTGAAATCTCCCCAGGTGAAGTTGAAAAAGATGTGTATTTACGAACTCAGCACTCTAGCAACTGCAAAACAACAAACAATGATGCAAACAAAAACAAAAATTCCTGGAGAAACTTAGTAGGACTGGTAGCATCTGTGGAGAGAAAGCAAAGTTAACAGTTTGAGTCCAGTGACACTTCTTCAGAACTGATAGGAGCTAGAAAAAGATGATACTAATGCTGATGACAAGGGTGGGGTGTGGGAGAGTAATTGGATAGGTGGGCATAGAGACTAGAAAGAGAGAACGTAAGTTAGCTAGAAAAAGGAATGGGTGATAGTGTAAACTTAAGATTTAACAAAGCAGCAATAACTCTGTCTGGAATAAACTACAGGAATTGAAAGCAATTAGCCATGTCTGGGAGAAGGAGGGTTCGAAGCTACATGAACAAAACTGTTTTAATAGCTGCTTAATAAATGGCTGCCTAATGCCACAAAGACAACTGATTGCCCTGCATATGTATTTAATGAGTTAATTACAGGAAAGCTGTGTCTTGAAACAGTCAATGCTAAATGCAACAAGGAACAAAGAAGCTATTTCTGATAAGACGGCAAGCTGCAAACTTAATGGTTCTAGAGAAGTCGTCAATAATTGGGATAAAAGAATCTAAAGGATCATTAATAATGTTATACCACGAATTTGAAAGAGAGAGTACTGTACAAGAATTCAACTCCAGGGTGAGAGGCTTAATTTGCTTACTTGAGGGGTCTTATTTTGGTTGCTAAATGCAATAATGTTTAAATAATTGTTTTGGTATTTGATTGCCTGTGAGATTTCTTAATAAGAAGCCAAATGAAAGATAGTTTGTGATAATTTACACGTAAAAATAGAAAGGCAGGGAAGGAGAAAAGCTGACACTGGGGACAATGAGTTGGTGAAAATGGATTCACTGTGCTGAAAGCAGCCCGTGTCACGACAACAGGGCCTGGGACGTAGGGATTGGTAAAGGACATAAAAGGTGGTGTTCAGGCTTTAAAATAATTGAACTCAACATTGAGTCCTGAAGGCTGAAAGGCCAAATATGCAAATATGTTTAACTATATGAGCAAACCGATGAAGTAAATGCCTTGGATGTTGTGTTAAAAGTTATAGTGTTCCAATATTAGCATCCAACTTTGATGGACACGTCAGAAACTCTGGATTGGATTTTTTGAGAAACAAAAGAATAATTATTTGCATGAGTAGAATACATTTAAGGACAAAACAGGAAATACTGAGCTTTATAGCTGTAAATGAAGCCAATAAAAGAAACTGCTAAAGAGGTACATTAAACAATCAAATTGTATTGGTAAATCCAATACTACTTCAAACCAAAAAAATTGGGACAGCACATGGGAAGATATTCCACTGATATAGTCACTGCTATATCTTGTTAAAATCCTACCATATCTTAATGTTTTTGAGTAAGAAGATAGGTACTGCATTTTGGCACCAGGAATCCATATTTTCTTAAAAGGCCGAAGGGTTACATATAAAGTTAAATGTTAAAAATGTAACATGTGAATAAACAACACATTCCATTAATTATACAGAAAAGAGCCAGCATATTTCTATGCAAAATAGTCTTCAACAACTAATTCACAAATAACTTCCTTCTGTTCAGGTTTAAATCATTCTCTTGTTCCAGTATGATTCCAGAAAGTGAGAGTAGCCAAGAAGCATCAGTTTCTCTCAAAGAGTAAAATTTTTATTTAGACTTCTTTTTGAAATGGGAGGTGTAATCATGGAACCATCTATGTTCCACGTTATCAAATTAAAACATTCAAGCCGAGGCACATCTGAGGTCCATTAATGAGCATTTTTTTAAAAAAAGTATTTGTTCCCAAGCTGGGGGTGATATTGGTAAGGCCATTTCTATTGCTGTCCATGGTTACTCTCACAACTGAAGTTGGTGATATGGTGTTAAAAAAGACGACAGTGGAAGTACACAGCAATTCAGACAGCAGCCGTAAAAAGAAAGGACAAACTAATGTTTTGGATCTAAGATCTTTCCTCAGAATACATTGCATTAATAGATAACGAACAAAGTTGAAGATACTTGAAGAGTTTTATAAAGTGATAGCTGTCTTTTTGGGCACCTTACAAAATAGCCTTTCAATCAGTTCAACTCTTTATCTAAATCAACATGTGGGCATAGGGAGGCCCTCAAAGGCTATGCTATCTTTGCTAAAATATGGTGACCAAAATTAGACAAACTCAGGTGAACACTAACTATTGACTATGAAGATATCCAATGTAAGCAAAAAGAAAAGGGGAATGTTGTAGATCAAAGAATAGGGGGTGTTGTAACTGTGAATGGATGATTGGAATAAATTGTAGACAGAGGTCCAGTCAGGAGATGGGAGGTGAAATTTTGGATGGAAGGACAGTGAGAGTTAGGAGGATTATGGCTGGCCAGCAACTCTTGGAGGTTGAACAATCATCCTCAAGGACACAGGAACTCTGACGGGAGGTAGCATACCTCCTCAGTGGAATTCAGTTGTGTCAGGGATCCCAGAAGCAGTCATGATAGGCTGCCAATGGTTCGCTAGACAATGGACAGCCCCACAGACACAGCCATTAAATTCAGTCTGAAATCTCTGATCTGAAGTGAACACAAGAGCTAGCTGTGGATTTTTATACAATTATACTGATCATGTTAAATTGACATTAAATACTAAATGTGTTCTGAGGAAAGGTCACTCAACCCGAAACATCGACTCTGATCCTCTCCACAGATGCTGCCAGACCTGCTGAGCTTTTCCAGCAATTTCTATTTTTGTCCCTGATTCATAGCATCCACAGTTCTTTCGGTTTTTATTAAATGTATTACCATGGGTAATTACACTATTAGTCAAATTATACATCAGCCTGTGTCTGAATTTCTGTATCAAACATTTTGTAGACAAAGATTACATATCTGGCCTATGGGATTGAAGTAAAGCAAATTGAACTGGAAATGAAAGCACTGTTGTTGTAATCATCTATTTATTCCAAATAAAGATGTGATATTTGTGGAATTTCTTCCATCTTCTCCTTTCCTATTTCCTCTCTATTTATCCCAATATCCCATACTTGGAATGGTTTCAAGAGTCAACATTTACCCCATTAATCATTATTCTTTCCTTGAAAAAGTCAGTTGAGATACAGAGAAATGTCGGTAACAAAAAACTGCTTATTTATATAAGCCATTAAAATTGTATTGTAATTTCTAGATTAAAAGAAACACCATCATGTCAAATTCATGTTGAAACCAATAAAAAAACCCAATCAATTTATAAGCTAGCGATTTGCTAGTTCAACCATCCGAGTTTTATGACTGTAGATAACAGTTGAAGCTAAATTATGAAGAAAATATGTTAGTACTTTATTTCCTGACTTGACATGGACAATGTCATGTTCAAGTTTATATACCTGAGAAGTGAATGTGCAGGGTTGCTGGGTGATTGTAAACGTACAGTTGAGTGTGGAATAGTGCTGCCATATTTACATGAATTTCTGTAATTGCGAGTAACAGTAACTCTGCACTAATACAGGAATCTCCAAATATAGGACTTTACTGAAAGTCAACTTTCTGTAAATTTTCGCAATTAGTATAGGCAATTCTACTCCTTCAGGCAAACTTCAGAGGAAATGGGAATTTTTTTCAGATCTACAAAAAGTGGCAAGTAAGGCCTGTGAGGTGATTTTACAGCCCAATAAATCAGTATCATAGAGCATGTAACTGATGAATTATATCAGATCCTTTAAAGGCCATTTACCTGTAAGAACTCGATATGTTTCTCCAGAGTGTTGCATTCCTCCTGTAAAGTAGATCTGTAGAAGATATATACATATCATTAAAAGAATTTCTCAAAGTATCTAAACATAGAAACTGAAGTACTCAGATCCTTACTGAAAGATGTAGTATAAACTGTCCAACTATTTTGGATAGCATCTAACTACATTTCAAATTTCCATTGAAGGTAAAGATCAATTATCAAATACTGCTGATAAGAATTCCTGCTAACTTGAGTAATCAGATGTCGTTGACTGAGACTCAATGACAACAGCATAATTAAAGCAGCATACATTTTTAACTTAACTTGCACCCTCACTGCTGTACGCTACATCCATGTAGACTCTGTCGGTTCTCGACACTTTCAACATAGGTATCTAGACGATGACCAAAAATGGAATTGCCAAAGAACAGAAAAATTAATTATTTCCTAGATTTAGAAGCCTGAACATAATCAATGACATATTGCACCTAACATCTCTGCAGATCTACGCAAACATACTCAAATTATTTGAATTATCTTTAGTTTTTCACTGTCCAACTTCTCAGTATTTGCAGCTAAAAACTAGCATGCAACTATTATTATTTTTCCCCTTTAAAGGCCCATTTCATAATCCTGACATGGCTATAGATATCAAACAATGGAGACAACACCTCACAAGAGTATAAATAAAACTTCAGCATATTAAACTGAATACACCAAAAACATCAGCAAATGATACCCCCTATAAGACATTCTTTAATGCATCTGATCTAAAGCAAAATGCATCCGATCTAAAGGAAAACTAAAGGCGTGTGCCTGGTAATAGACCAGACAAAGGTATTTTTTATTTGAACATTTCACTCTGACAGGTACACAAGACTCAGCATTTATTATACTTTTTCTCTGATACACTTTAATGGCATAGAGGAATACTCTAAACAAACAATGACTTTTGACACACTTATAGTTGTAATTCAACAGATCTGGGTTTTACGGTGATGTGTTAGTACTAGTGGTCAGTACTAGTGCTACATTCACAACGTCTGAGGATCACGACTTCAAACCTCAATCCAGACACCACTCCCCAAAATCTAAGCTAGCACATCTGTACAGTGCTGATGTTGTGATGTACTGTTAAAGGTACCGTCTTTCAGATAAAAGATATTAAACTGAAGTGTCACCTGTCCTTTCAGATGCACACAAAAGATTCCAGAGAACTGTTCTAGGAGGAGATGGGTAGTTCTCCCGTCATCTTCACCAATATTTAATGGTGAACTAATGACACAACAAAATAATTCAATGACAAAGTTGCTGGAGAAGCTCAGCAGGTCTGGCAGCATCTGTGAAGGCAAAAACAGAGTTAACGTTTCGGGTCTGGTGACCCTTCCTCAAAACCCAAAACATTAACTCTGTTTTTCCCTTCAGAGATGCTGCCAGACCTGCTGAGCTTCTCCAGCAACTTTGTTTTTGTTTTTGTTTTTGTTTTTGTTCCTGATTTACAGCATCTGCAGTTCTTTTGGTTTTTATTTAAAATAATTCAATGGCCATTTATCTCATTCCTTCTTCTGAAATTTTGTTGCACATAAATTAATGGCTGTTTTTCCAGACATGATAACAATCACAACACTCCATGACATGTAAAGTACTTTAGAATGCCCTACAGATGTGACTACAGATGTTCTAAAACGCTTCTGCATAATTTGCATTTATTTCCCTCTTGCCCTCAAAGATGAGGTGGACAGCAAATGAAGCATAGTTAGCATCCAGCTGACAGACTCTGAATGAGCCTGCTCCATAGCCATAATGTACTGCAGGCAAGCTTAATTAGAGCAGAGTGGGACTTTGCCCCCCTTAGTGGATGCAGCCCTCTAGATCTGGTCAATCTAATTAGCCAGCAGCACCAGTAATGTTGGCAGCAGAGTTTGTAGTGACACTGCAAGGACTGCAGCTAGTACTAGAGTAAAAGCCCCAATAGGTTCCTTTGTTGGTCTTTGTATTTGTCCATTCTGTGGGATTAGTACTGTTCTTTTCATTTTTATAAGCCCTTTCTTTTAATTTTATGCTGTCCCTTACCTCCTCGGATGCCCATTGCTGTTTTTTTTTTGAGGTGGAGCTTTTCCTTCTCACGGGTACAAACTGCTTCTGAATAGCTAAGTTTCTTTGAACACCCTCCACTGTTCCTCAGTTGTTTTACCTATTAGCAGAGTTTCCCAGTTTACTGTGGACAGTCTCTGCCTCATCTCATTCCATTAAAGTCTGCTTTATTTGAACCCAAAATTCTAGTATCCAATCTTTACTTACCTCTTATAAATGCTACATGAAACTTGATCATGTTATGATCACTATAACATATGAGGGGCTGTTCCTCACGCTTATGTTGATCTTCATTTGAACAGCATGGCAGGCCTGTTATTTTAATTTTCTGTATCACTCTCACCTTGGACTCCAACACTCATAGACCGTGAGCCTCATTTTACAACAGCTCCTTTGTTGCTAAAACAGGATTTTCTACCCTGAACTTCCTTTAGAGTCTGACACTTTAATTTACAGTTTGCGTTCCTTTGGTCAGTCTGGAAGCTCACTGCAATCCACAGAGCAGCTATTACACTTGGAAACAGTCAATATAATGAGAATGAAAGACAGGCAGTTGGTCTTCTCCTATGAACTACAATGTACTTGAAAGTAAAGTCTCAGTTTTTTGCATATGCTTTAATGAATCAAAGGAACATTCTGAACATCACCAGTACTTTACATTCAATATGAATAATGAGGATTGGTAACGTAGCAGATTAACATAGTGCAACTCAGGAATTTCCATTAAATGCAGAGCAGATTAATGGAAGAACACTTCCTTCATTCATTCTTAAATTTGGATGGTCACAAAACAATTTTTATATTATTTTAGTACAAACATATAACATACAAGTGCTGGTAATAAAATAAACAGTAAAGTGGCTTTCTTGTTCAGGGAGGTCATGCAAGATGGGATGTGTGGACAATGGAAAAATACACACTGGTAAAGTAAGATAACAAGGTGTAGAGCTGGATGAACACAGCAGGCCAAGTAGCATCAGAGGAGCAGGAAGGCTGACGTTTCGGGCCTAGACCCTTCTTCAGAAATGGGGGAGGGGAAGGGGGTTCTGAAATAAATAGGGAGAGAGGGGGAGGCAGATAGAAGATGGATAGAGGAGAAGATAGGTGGAGAGGAGACAGACAGGTCAAAGAGGCGGGGATGGAGCCAGTAAAGGTGAGTGTAGGTGGGGAGGTAGGGAGGAGAAAGGTCAGTCCAGGGAGGACGGACAGGTCAAGGGGGCGGGAGGAGGTTAGTAGGTAGGAGAGGGGGGTGGGGCTTGAGATGGGAGGAGAGGACAGGTGGGAGGAAGGACAGGTTAGGGAGGTGGGGATGAGCTTGGCTGGGTTTGGGATGCGGTAAGGGGAGGGGAGATTTTGAAGCTTGTGAAGTCCACATTGATACCATTGAGCTGCAGGGTTCCCAAGCGGAATATGAGTTGCTGTTCCTGCAACCTTCGGGTAGCATCGTTGTGGCACTGCAGGAGGCCAGGATGGACATGTCGTCTGCGGAATGGGAGGGGGAGTTGAAATGGCTCGCGACTGGGAGGTGCAGTTGTTTAGTGCGAACTGAGCGTAGGTGTTCTGCAAAGCGGTCCCCAAGCGTCCGCTTGGTTTCCCCGATGTAGAGGAGGCCACACCGGGAACAGCGGATGCTGTATACCACATTAGCAGATGT
>NW_025974600.1:0-8407 GCF_021869965.1 Rhincodon typus
CGAGGGATGGAGCGAGGGAGCGAGGGACGGGGAGGGATGGGGAGGGAGCAAGTGATGGGGAGACAGCGAGTGAGCGAGGGATGGAGCGAGGGAGTGAGGGACGGGGTGGGAGGGAGGGAGCAAGCGATGGAGTGGGAGAGAGGGAGGGAATGAGGGACAGGGAGGGAGGTAGCGAGGGATGGGGGTAGCGAGGGATGAGGAGGGAGTGAGGGAGGGAACAAGGGACAGGGAGGGAGGTAGCGATGGATGGGGAGCGGGTGAGGGAGCAATGGATGGGGAGGCAGCGAGGGAGCGAGGGACGGGGAGGGAGCAAGGAAGCGAGTGAGCGAGGGAGAGAGGAACGGAGAGAAAGAGCGAGGGTCGGAGCGAGGGAGCAAGGGACAGGGAGGGATAAGGTAGTGAGGGACAGGGAGGGAGGGAGCCAGGGATGGGGAAGGAGGGAGTGAGGGACGGGGTGTGAGCAAGGAATGGGGAGGGGGCGAGGGAGCGAGTGAGCAAGGGACAGAGCGAGTGAGTGAGACACAGAGCGAGTGAGCGAGACACAGAGCGAGGGAGCGAGGGATGGAGCGAGGGACAGGGAGGGAGCGAGTAAGTGAGGGACAGGGAGGGAGCGAGGGACGGGGAGGGAGCGAGAGCGCGAGGGTCGGTTAGGGAGGGAGCAAGGGAGAGAGCGAGGGATGGAGAGGGAGAGAGGGAGGGAACGAGGGACAGGGAGGGAGGTAGCGAGGGACGGGGAGGGAGCGAGTGATGCAGAGGGAGTGAAAGACAGGGAGGGTGCGAGGGAGTTAGAGACGGGGAGGGACTGAAGAAGTGAGTGAGGAGGGATGGAGCGAGGAACGGAGCGAGAGAGCGAGGGACGGAGCGAGGGATGGGGAGGGAGGGAGGGAGCAAGGGACGGGGAGGGAGGGAGCGAAGGACACGGAGGGAGCGAGGGAGTGAGGGATTGGGAGGAGCGAGCGAGGTAACGAGGGACGGAGAGGGAACGAGGGATGGAGAGGGTGCGAGGGAGATAGCGAGGGATGGGGAGGTAACGAGGGAGGGAACGAGGGACTGAGAGGGAATGAGGGAGCGAAGGAGCAGGGAGGGAGCGAGGGAAAGGGAGCAAGGGACGGGGAGCGAGCAAGGGACGGGGAGGGAGTGAGGCAACGAGAGATGGGGAGGGAGTGAGGGAGTGAGGAAGCGAGGGACAGAGAGGGAGCGAGGGACGGGGAGGGAGAGAGGGACAGGGAGGAAGGCTGGTGACAGGGAGGGAGCGAGGGAGAGGGAACGAGGGAGCGACAGGGAGGGAGGGAGCGAGGGAGAGGGAGCGAGGGACAGAATGAAGGACAGGGAGGGAACGAGGGACAGGGAGGGAGGGACGGGGAGGGAGTGAGGAATGGGGAGGGACCGAGGGACCGGGAGGTAGGGAGGGAGCGAGTGACGGGAAGCGAGGGAGCAAGGGACGCAAGGAGGGTGGGAGCGAGGGATTCGAGGAGGGTGGGAGCGAGGGAGTGAGGGATGGGGAGGGAGCGAGCGAGGGACATGGAGGGAGGGAGGGAGCAAGGGACAGGGAGGGAGGTAGCAAGGGACGGGGAGGGAGGGAGCGAGGGACGGTGAGGGAGCGAGGGACGTTTAGGGTGGGAGCAAGGGAGAGGGAGGGAGTGAGGGACGGAGAGGGAGGGAGCAAGGGACGGGGAGGGACCGAGGGACAGGGAGGGAGAGCGGGATGGAGAGGAAGAGAGGGAGGGAACATGGGACAGGAAGGGAGGTAGCGAGGGAGCAGTGTGAGCGAGGGACGGGGGGGAGTGAGGGCCAGGGAGGGAGCGAGGACGGCGAGGGAGCGAGGGACGGGGAGGGAGGGAGCGAGGGACGGGGAGGGACGGAGGGACAGGGAGGGAGAGAGGGATGGGGAGGGTGCGAGGGAGAGCGAGGGAGCGAGCAAGGGAGTAAGGGATGGGGAGGGAACGAGGGTGCGAGTGAGCGAGGGACGGAGCGAAGGACAGAGCAAGGGATCGAGGGACGGGGAGGGAGCCAGCGAGGGAGCGAGGGACGCGGAGGGAACAAGGAATGGGGAGGGAGCGAGGGATGGAGAGGGAGAGAGGGAGGGAACGAGGGACAGGAAGGGAGCGAGGGATGGCGAGGGAGCGTGGGACGGGGAGGGAGGGGTAGGGACGGGGAGGGAGGGAGCAAGGAATGGGGAGGGAGGGAGCGAGGGACAGGGAGGGAGCGAGGTACAGGGAGGGAGCAAGTGACGAGAAGGGAGAGAGGGAAGGATGGCGAGGGAGTAAGGGATGGGGTGGGAGCGAGGAAGCAAGTGAGCGAGGGACGGAGCAAGCGACGGAGTGAGGGAGTGAGGGATGGGGAGGGATGGCGAGGGAATGAGCGAGGGAGTAAGGGATGGGGAGGGAGCTAGGGAGCGAGTGAGCGAGGGTCGGAGTGAGGGATGGGGAGGGAGCGAGAGATGGGGAGGGAACGAGGAACAGCGAGGGAGCGAGGGAGTGAAGGACGGCAAGGGAGCAAGGGATGGGGTGGAAGCGATGGGACGGTTAGTGATGGAGCAAGGAGGGAACGAGGGACAGGGTGGGAGGTAGCGATGGACGGGGAGGGAGTGAGGGATGGGGAGGGAGCAAGGGACGGGGAGGGAGAAAGGGACGGGGAGGGAGGGAGCGAGGGACGGGGAGGGAGCGAGGGACGGGGAGGGAGCGAGTGAGCGAGGGACCAAGCGAGGGAGCGAGGGTCAGGTAGGGAGGGAAGGCGCGAGGGACAGTTAGGGCGGGAGCAAGGGAGAGGAAGGGAAGGAGCGAGGGACGGAGAGGGAGAGAGCAAGGGAACGGGGGACAGGAAGGGAGGTAGCGAGGGATGTGGTGGGAACGAGGGACGGGGAGGGTGAGAGGGCCAGGTTGGGAGTGATGGAGCGAGGGACAGGGAGGGAGCGAGGGACGGGGAGGGAGGGAGCAAGGGACGGGGAGGGAGGGAGCAAGGGAGTAAGGGATGGGGAGGGAGCAAGGGACGGAGGGGGAGAGAGATGGGGAGGGAGTGAGGGATAGCGAGGGAGCGAGTGAGGGAGTAAGGGATGGGGAGGGAGCGAGGATACGAGTGAGCGAGGGACAGAGCGAAGGACAGATCAAGGGATCGAGGGACTGGGAGGGAGCCAGCGAGGGAGCGAGGGACGGGGAGGGATAGAGGGAGGGAACGAGGGACAGGAAGGGAGGTAGCGAGGGATGGTGTGGGAGCAAGGGATGAGGAGGGAGTGAGGGCCAGGGCGGGAGCGAGGGTACGAGGGACGGTGAGGGAGCGAGGGACGGGGAGGGAGCGAGGGACGGGGAAGTAGGGAGGGAAGGAGGGACAGGGAGGGAAGGAGCAAGGGATGGGGAGGGAGGGAGCGAGGGAGCAAGGGATGGGGAGGGAGAGAGGGAGGGAGCGAGGGACGGTTAGAGCGGGAGCAAGAGAGAGGGAGCGAGGGAGTGAGGCACGGGGAGGGAGAGAGGGACGGGGAGGGAGCGAGGGATGGAGAGGGAGGGAGCGAGGGACAGAGATGGAGAGAGGGAGGGAACGAGCGAGAGGAAAGGAAGTAGCGAGGGATGGGGAGGGAGCGAGTGAGCGAGGGACGGAGCGAGGGACAGGGAGGGAGTGAGGGATGGGGAGGGAACGAGGAACAGGGAGGAAGCGAGGGAGTGAGAGACTGTGACGGAGCATGGGATGGGGCGGAAGCGAGGGACGGTTAGTGATGGAGCAAGGAGGGAGCGAGGGACGGAGAGGGAGTGAGCGAGGGATGGAGAGGGAGAGAGGGAGGGAATGAGGGAAGGGAAGGGAGGTAGCAAGGGACGGGGAGGGAGTGAGGGCCGGTGAGGAAGCGAGGGAGCGAGGGACGGCGAGGGAGCGAGGGATGTGGAAAGAGCGAGGGAGCGAGGGACAGTGAGGGAGCGAGGAAGCGAGTGAGCGAGGGACAGAGCGAGGGAGCGAGGAACGGAGTGAGAGACCGAGGGACGGAGCGAGGGAGCGAGAGACGGGGAGGGAGGGAGACAGGGAAGGGGAGGGAGGGAGTGAGGGATGGCGAGGGATTGAGGGATGGAAGGGACCGAGTGAGGTAGCGAGGGACGGGGAGGGACGCAGGGAGCGAGGGAGGGGGAGGGAGGGATCAATGGACAGGCAGGGAGGGAGGGAGCGAGGGTTGGGGATGGAGGGAGAAAGGGACATGGAGGGAGGGAGAGAGGGAGCGAGGGATTGGGAGGGAGCGAGGGTGGGACGGGGAGGGAGCGAGCGAGGGAGGGATGGTGGTAGGGATCGGGAGGGCAAGGCGGAGAGAGGGAGGCATGGGTGGGAGCGAGGTAGGGATGGGGAGGGACGTGGTGTGGGGGAGGGAGGGTGGGAGCGAGGGCAGGAGGAGGGAGTGAGGGAGGGACAGGGAGGGGGGATGGAGCGAACGAGGGAGCGAGGGACGGGGAGGGAGTGAGAAAGGGATGGTGAGGGAGGGAGCGAGGGATGGAGAGGGAGGGAGCGAGGGATGGAGAGGGAGTGATTGAGTGAGGGACGGGGAGGGAGGGAGCAAGGGACTGGGAGGGAGGGATCGAAGGAAGGAGATCGAGGATGTGAGGGACAGAGATTGAGGGAGGGAGGGAACGAGGGACAGGGAGGGAGGGAGCGAGGGACAGAGAGGGAGCAAAGGAGGGAACAAGGTACGGGGAGGGAGGGACCGAGTGTCGGACAGGGTGTGAGGGAGAGAGTGAGTGATGTGGAGTCAGGAAACGGGTGACGGACTGGGAGCGAGGGAGAGGGAGCGAGGGACGGGGAGCGAGCGAGGGACGGGGAGCGAGCGAGGGATGTGCAGGGAGCGAGGGACGGGGAGGGAGCTAGGAATTGAGGTATGCGGAGGGAGCGAGGGATGGGGAGGGAGAGAGGGACAGGGAGGGAGGGGGCGACAGGGAAGGAGCGAGGGAGAAGGAGCGAGAGACAGGTAGAGAGCGATGGACAAGGAGTGAGCGAGGGATGGAGAGGGAGCGAGGGACAGTGAGCGAGGGAGGGATCAAGGGACGGGGAGGGATGGACATGGAGGAATTGAAGGACGGGGAGGGATGGATGGGGAGGAAGTGAAGGACGGGGAGGGAGGGACGGGGAGGGATCGAGGGACGGGTGGGAGGGATGGGTAGGGAGCGAGGGACGGGGAGGGAGTGACAGTGAGTGAGGGAGGGAAGGAGGGACGGAACGAGGGATGGGGAGGGAGGGACTAGGAGCGAGGGAGTGAGGGACGGGGAGCGAGGGATGGAGAGTGAGGGAGTGAGGGACGGGGAGCGAGGGAGCGAGGGACGCCGGGAGGGAGTGAGCGAGAGAGTGAGGGACAGGGAGGGAGGGAAAGAGGGACGGGGAGGGAGAGAGGGTGGGACAGGGAGGGAGGGAGCAAGCGAGAGTGCAAGGGGGCGAGGGATGGGGAGGGACGTGCAGTGGGGGAGGGAGGGTAGGAGCGAGAGCAGGGGAAGGGAGCGAGGGAGGGTCACGGAGGGGGTAGGGATCGAGTGAGGGAGCGAGGGATGGGGTGGGAGTGAGGGACGGCAAGATAGCGAGGGACAGGTTGGGAGCGAGGGAGCGAGGGAGGGGGAGGGAGCGAGGGAGGGAGCGAGGGAACGAGGGACAAAGCCGGGGATGGAGCAAGGGAGTGAGGGACAAGGAGGGAGGGAGCGAGGTTTGGGAAGTGAGGTAGCAAGGGACGGGGACGGAGTGAGGGACAGGGAGGTAGCGAGGGAGCAAGGGATGGGGAGGGAGCGAGTGAGCGAGGGATGGACTGAGTGACAGGGAGGGAGGGAGCAAGGGATAGTTAGGGCGGGAGCAAGGGAGGGGGAGGGAAGGAACGAGGGACGGAGAGGGAAGAAGTGAGGGACAGAGAGGGAGGGAACGAGCGAAAGGAAGGGAGGTAGCAATAGATGGAGTGGGAGCGAGGGACGGGGAGGGAGTGAGGGACGGCAAGGGAGTGAGGGACGGCGAGGGAGCGAGGGATGGGGAGGGAGCAAGGAAGCGAGTGAGCGAGGGATGGAGTGAGGGAGCGACAAACGGAGTAAGAGACTGAGCGACGGGGCACGGGACAGGGCGGGAGGGAGGGAGAGAGGGACTGGGAGGTAGGAAGAGAGGGACGGGGAGGGAAGGAGCGAGGGATGGATGGAGTGAGGGATGGGGAGGGAGCGAGCGAGATAGACAGTGACGGGGAGGGATCGAGTGATGAGGAGGGAGCAAGGGATGGGGAGGGAGTGAGGGACGGGGAGGGAGGGAAGTAGCGAGGGATGGGGAGGGAACGAGGGAGCAAGGGACAGGGAAGAAGCGAGGGATGAAGCAAGGGAGCAAGGTACGGAGCGAGGGATCGAGGGATGGGGAGGGACGCAGGGAGCAAGGGAGGGGGAGGGAGGGAGCAAGGGACGGGGAGGGAGGGAGTGAGGGACAGGGAGTGAGGGAGAAAGGGACGCGGAGGGAGGGAGAGAGGGACCGAGGGATGGGGAGGGAGCAAGAGCGGGACAGGGAGGGAGCGAGCGAGGGAGCAAGGTAGGGAGGGATGGGGAGGGCAGGACGGAGCAAGAGGTGTGGGGGAGGGAGCGAGGGAGGGATGGGGAGGGGGTGAGGGACCAAGCGAGGTAGCGAGGGACAGGGAGCAAGGGATGGGGAGGGAGTGAGCGAGGGATGGGTTAGGGATGGATTGAGGGACGAGGAGGGAGGGAGCGAGGGAGGGAATGAGGGACTGGGAGTGAGGAAGGGACAGGGAGTGAGGGACCGAGGGATAGGAAGGGAACAAGGGATGGAGAGAGGGACTGAGAGGGAACGAGGAAGGGAGGGAGCTGGGACCGAGCGAGGAAGAGGGAGCGAGGGATGGGGAGCGAGCGAGGCACGGGGAGGAAGTGAGGGAGGCACGAACGGGGAGGGAGTGAGGGACGGGGAGGGAGTGAGAGAGCGAGGTACCAGGAGGGAGCGAGGGTTGGCGAGGGAGCGAGTGAGCGAGGGAGGTAGCGAGGGAGCGAGGGATGGGTAGGTAGGGAGCGAGGAATGGGGAATGAGGGAGGGAGAGAACAAGGGACGGGGAGGGAGCGAGGGAGAGGGAGCGACTGACGCGGAGTGAGTGAGGGACGGGGAGCAAGCGAGGGACAGGGAGGGAGCGAGGGAGGGAGTGAGGGACGGGGAGGTAGCGAGCAAGGGAGTGAGGGGTGGGGAGGGAGCGAGGGATGGGGAGGAAGCGAGGGCGGGACGGGGAGGGAGCGAGCAAGGTAGGGAGGGATGGGGAGGGCAGGACAGAGCGAGAGAGGTGGGGGAGGGAGCGAGGGAGGGATGGGGAGGGATGTGGAGGCGGGAGGGAGCGAAGGAGTGACGAGGAAGGGGTGAGGGACCAAACGAGGTAGCGAGGGACGGGGAGCGAGGGAGCGAAGGACGGGGAGGGAGTGAGCGAGGGATGGGGTAGGGATGGATTGAGGGATGGGGAGGGAGCAAGGGACAGGGAGTGAGGGAGGGAGCAAGGGACGGGGAGTGAGCAAGGGGCAGGGAGGGAGGGAGAGAGGGACTGAGAGGGAATGAGGAAGGGAGGGAGCGGGGAGTAAGCGAGGGAGAGGGAGCGAGGGGCGAGGCACAGGGAGGAAGTGAGGGAGGCATGTACGGGGAGGGAGCGAGGGACTGGAAGGGAGCGATAGAACAAGGGACCGGGAGGGACTGAGGGTCGGCGAGGGAGCGAGTGAGCGAGGAAGATAGCGAGGGAGCGAGGGAGGGGTAGGTAGGGAGCGAGGGATGGAGAGGGAGGGAGGGAGTGAACAAGGGACAGAGAGGGAACGAGGGAGGGAGGGAACGGGGAGGGAGCAAGGGAGCGAGGGATGGGTAAGGAGCGAGTGAGCGAGGGACGGAGCGAGGTCGCAAAGGATGGGAAGGGAGGGAGGGAGCGAGGGACGGGGAGGGAACGAGGGAGGGAGGGAGCGGGGAGGGAGCGAGGGAGAGGGAGCGACGGACGGGGAGCGAGCGAGGGAGGGAGTGAGGGATGGGGATGGGGCGAGGGACGGGGAGGGAGTGAGGAAGCGAGTGAGCAAGGGACGGAGCGAGGGAGCGAGGAACGGAGCGAGAGAGTGAGGGATGGAGCGAGGGAGGGGGAGGGAATGAGGGTAAGGGAGGGAGCGAGGGATAGTGAGGGAGCGAGGGATGGGGAAGGAGCGAGGGACGGAGTGAGGGAGTAAGGGATGGGGAGGGAACGAGGGACAGGGAGGGAGGGAGGGACGGGGAGGGACGGTGCGACAGTGAGGGAACGAAGGAGAAGGAATGAGGGAGCGACAGGGAGGGAGTGAGGGAGAGGGAGCAAGGGACAGGGAGGGAGCGAGGGAGCAAGGGACGGGGAGGGAGGGAGGGACGGGGAGGGCGCGATTGATGGGGATGGAGCAAGAGACAGGGAGGGAGCGAGGGAGCAAGGGATGGGGAAGGA
>NW_025974601.1:0-8407 GCF_021869965.1 Rhincodon typus
CAGTGAAAAACATTACGTAGACCAAACTGGAAGAAAACTGACAAAAAGGACACATGAACACCAACTTGCCACCAATCGACACAACAAATTCTTACTGGCCTCAATACACACGAACAATCAAGGACACACATTTGACTGGGCTAACACGTCTATCACACCACGAGCCACACAGACATGCGAGAGAATTTCTGGAGTCCTGGCGTTTTAATCGGAACTCCATCAACAAACACACTGAACCGGTCCCGAGATACAAACCGCTGAAAAACGGAACCGGAAGTAATGCCAACCACTCCAGCAAACCGAGGCACATAAATAACAAGCAGGACAGAACACCAATGCTTCACCGGAGGTGCACTAATGTCTGCAACCAAACACAACAGCTCAGCGAGTAAGTGTACAACCTCAAATGGACTTTTGTCAGGCCTTTGACAAGATCCCGCACGGCAGGCGAGTCATGAAGGTTAGGTCGCATGGGACCCAGGGAGAGTTAGCTCGTTGGATTCAAAATTGGCTCGATGGGAGGAAGCAGTGGGTGACGGTTGAAGATTGTTTCTCGGACTGGAGGCCTGTGACACGTGGTGTGCCACAGGGGTTGGTGCTGGGACCTTTGTTATTTGTTATTGATAGAAATTATTTGCATGTGAATGTACAAGGCATGATTACTAAGTATGCGGATAATGCAAAATTAGGAGGTATCATTGATAGCGAAGAGGGTTATTGAATATTACAGAGGAATTTTGATCAGATGGGGAAGTGGGCTGAAGATTGGCAAATGCAATTCAACACAGATAAGTGTGAGGTGTTGCATTTTGGATTGCCAAACCAAGGTACAGCTAATACAGTAAGGTCCTGAGGATTGCCGTGGAACAGAGGGACCTGGCAGTACAAGTACATAATTAGTTGAAACCAGCATCACAGGGAGACAGATGGTAAAGAAGGTATGTAGCATGCTGGAATTCATCATTCATGGCATCCAGTGTCGCAGTTGGGACATTATGTTACAGTTGTGTAAGTCCTTGGTGAGGTTGCACTTGGACAACTGTGTCCAGTTTTGGTCACCCTGTTATAGAATCATGGAATCACCTACAGTGTGGAAACAGGCCATTCGGGCCAACAAGCCCACACCGACACTCTGAATGGCATCCCACACAGACCCGTCCCTCAATCCTTTCCTTTAACCCTGCATTTCTCACTACTAACGCACTTCATCTACACATTCCTGAACACTATGGGCATTTTCGCATGGCCAATCCACTGAGCCTGCACATCTTTGGAGTGTGGGAGGAAACCAGAGCACCTGGAGGAAGTCCACGCAGACACGGGGACAATGTGCAAACTCCAGACAGACAGTCGCTCGTGGGTCGAAATGATCCCTGATCACTGGCACTGTGAGGCAGCAGTGCTAACCACTGAGTCAGGGTGCCTCCCACGTGACTCACAGTGTCGCCCTTAGTAGGCCTCGGTGATAGGAAAAGGTTGGCCAGGATCAGCCTTGGAACAGAGCAAAATGAGGGGCGATCTTATTGAGATTTATAAAATTATGAGGGGCATAGATAGGATGAATGCATTTCATGTTTTTCCCAGAGATGAGGAATTGAAAACTGGAGGGCGTAGGATAAAGGCGAGAGTGGAAAAATTTAAGAAGGATCCATGGGGCAACTTCTTCATGCAGAGAGCGGTGCGTATATGGAATGGGCTGCCAGAGAAAGCAGTTGAGGCAGGTACAACAGCAACATTTAAAAACCATTTGCATAGATTCTTGGATGGGAAGGGTTGAGATGGATATTGACCAAATGTGGACAATTGAAAGAGCTCAAGGGGCACCATAGTCAGCATGGCCCAGCTTGGGCCAAAGAGCCTGTTTCCATGCTGTATTACTGTTTGACTCAATGACTCTATTGGTCACTGGAGCCATGCCCTTCAAAATTCATTCACAGAATTTCAGGATCACTGGCTCAGCCAGCATTTATTGCCTGATTACCCAGAGGGCAGGTCAGAGATACACATAGGGTAGACCAGGTAAGGATGGCAGATTCCATTCCCTAATGTTCATTAGTGAACCAGAAACATTCTTCCCCAATCAACAATGGGTTCATGGTCATCAAAAGAGTCTTAATTTCAGATACTTACTGAATTCAAATTCCACCCTCTGCCTTGGCAGGATTTGAACCACAGAGCCCAGACATTACCTGGGTCTCTGGATTCACAATCCAGCAGTGACAGCAGAAGGCCATCGCCTGCCCTTCAAAAAACTCACCCAAGTTCATGCGATTTCCCGCCCGCAAAGCCATGGTGACCATCCCTGATCTGTCCCTGCCTCTCCAAATGCATATCTTTCAGAATCACTTTCAACAACTTAATCACCACTGAAGTCAGACATACGGGTCTATAATTCCTGGACTTCTCTTAATATCTCTTCTTAAACTGAGGCACATTTTTGGTTTCAAATCACTGCATGGCCTTGTACCTCCATGCTTTGTTAAATCAGCAACCCCACAACCCTCAGACATCTGCACACAACTAATTCTTTCTTAAGCATCTGACATTTTCATCACTCCACCAATGGCAACTCTACAACGCCCTAATCTTTGGATTAACTTCCAGTGGTCTCTGCCACTTGACCTGACTATCCTCCTTTAAGATGATCCTTAAATCGCTGCAGCAGTGAGTTCCACAGATTGACCACACTCTGGCTAAAGAACCTCTTCCTTATCTCAGTTCGAAACCCTTCTCTCCAAGGCTCTCCCACTGTTTGAAACTCGCCCATATTCACTCTATCCAGGCCTCTCAGAAATCTAGATGCTGTTTGGGTTCCACACCAGTGGATCCCTCAAATTTGCCACCCAAGTTGATCGGGTTGTTAAGAAGGCCTTGGATGTGTTGGCTTTCATGAGCAGGGGGATTGAGTTGAAGAGCCGTGAGGTATTGCTGCAGTTCTATAAAACCCTGGTGAGATCACACTTGGAATATTGTGTTTTGTTCTGGTTGCCTCATTATAGGAAGGATGTGGAAGCTTCAGAGAGGGTGCGCAGGAGATTTACCAGGATGCTGCCTGGACTGGAGAGCAGGTCTGAGGAGGAACGGTTGAGGCATCTGGGACTTCTCTCATTGGAGTGAAGGATGAGAGGTGACTTGATGGAGGTGTACAAGATGATGAGAGACAGAGAGAGAGTGGATACCCAGAGACTTTTTTTCCCAGGGCGGAAATGAGTATTACGAGGGTGCATAATTTTAGGATGATTGGAGGAAGGTGTAGCGGAGATGTCAGGGGTAGGTTCTTTGCACAGAGACCCATGGGTGCATGGAATGCTCTGCCAGCGGTGGTAGTCAAGTCAAATGTAGGGACATTTAAGCAAATCATCGAGAGGCACATGGACGATAGTAAATGAAGGGTATGCATTGTAGTTTGATCTTACAGTAGGACAATAGGTCGGCACAACATCGTAGGCTGAAGGGCCTGGACTGTGTTTTAAGGGGCCTGTACTGAGCTGACTGTTCTATGTTCTGTCAGGTTTCCCCCCTCATCCTGCTAAACTCCATCAGGTACGCATGCAGACTCCTCAACTGCTCCTCATCCCCTCAAGTCCTTCAGCCCTGGCATCATTTTGTAAACCTCCTATCGACTCCATCCAGTGCCAACAAATGCTTCCTTACAAATACGGGGTCAAAACTGCTCAAAATATTCCAAATGCACTCTGACCAAAGCCTTTTCCAGCCTCAGCAGTACATCTCTCCTCTTGTATTCTAACCCTGTTGAAATGAGTACTAACATTGCAATTGCCTTCCTGACTGCCGAATGAACCTCACACAGTCTAAAGATGCAGTTAAGTATATTGGCCATGCTAAGTTACCCATATTGTCGAGTGATTAGTGATGGGAAATGCAAGGTTAGAGTGATAAGGTGGAGGGTCTAAGTTTGGGTGGGATGGTCTTCGGGAGGTCAGTCTGGACTCATTGGCTGAATGGCCTGCTTTCACACTGCAGGGATTCTATAATGTCTTGAGCTGAAACAGCTGACCTCACACAAGAAGGGCATAGAGATCTTGGGGAGAGGTATTGGTGTTGGTGGGGATGAGAACAAGATAGACTGAGAAACATCTGCCCACCCTCACCACTCCTTCTGGCCTTTGAGATACACAACAATGTAGAATCGCTGAGCAGAAACTGACAGCCAAGTTCCATACCCTTCAAGATGGCCTCAACCATGATCCTGGGTTCATGTCGCGCTACATATAACCCCACCGTACTGTTCTGTTTCTGTAACATCTTCCTTACTGTCCTGTTTTAACCAGCACATTGAGAACTTTTTATGCTCCCACAAACATCAGTGCGTTCACAACCCAGCCTACCCAGAAAAGCGCTGAAGCTCCAAAAAAACTGAAGTCTGTTGGAGACCGAAAGGAGTACTTACCAGCAAGTGAAATAATTTTTCAAGTGCTGTCCCTGTTGTAACGAGGAACTAAATTCAGACAACCTATTCACAGCAAGATCCAGGACAAAAACAAAGTTGCTGGAAAAGCTCAGCAGGTCTGGCAGCATCTGTGAAGTAAAACATAGAGGAAGGGGTCACTGGACCCGAAAAGTTAACTCTGTTTTTCCCTTCACAGATGCTGCCAGACCTGCTGAGCTTTTCCAGCCACTTTGATTTTGTTCCTTATTGACAGCATCCGCAGTTTTTCCCATTCTTACACAGTAAGATCTAACTGTCAATGGTGTAAATCCAAACAGTCCCTTCTTTCTATGTCCACATACGTCTTCATTCCCCCTCTCTCCGATTGAACATTTCAGAGTGTATTTCAATCAATGTCTCTGACACACTCCCTCTCTTTCTCTGTCTCTCTCTCTCTCTGAAGACAGGAAGGAGAGGGTAAGAGAGAGAGTTGAAGGGACCAACACAATTCCACAATCAGATCTTCAGTGAAGTGAATTAAAACACTCCCCCTGGACTTTACATTTTCAAGTCAAATACCTGACAACAGAACAGACATTTAGGATTCGCGAATAACACCGACTCCAGTTTCAGGCTGTTTAATTCCAAGGCCTCAAGACAATTCATTCAAATCAGTGCACAGCAAGATTCCACAAAGTTTAACATCAACCAGATTGTGCATTTCACTGACTCTACTTACAGGACTAGTTTTGGTTTCATTATAACAGAAAAGAGAAAGTCTTGTTGTTTGACAAATTGAAAACACTGTTACCCTTCTCTTTTCTCAGCCCTCTCGCTCCATTGAACGTAGGACAAGACAGCACAAGAAGAGGCCCTTCAACCCACCATGTCTGTGCCAAACATGATGCTATACTAAACCTCATACCATCTGCTTGCACGTCGTTCATACCCCTCTCTTTGATGCCTGTTCATGTTTCTGCCGAAATGCCTGTTAAACATTGCTGTTGTATCTGGTTGTAACACCACATCAAGCAGCATGGTGTGCTCGCTCATCTCCTTTACACTTTCCCCTCTCACCTGAAAATGTATGCCCTGTGGTCTATCACATTTCCTTCCTGGCAAAGAGACTCCAATTATCCACCCCATCATAATTTTATGTACTCCATCTCTGATCTTTTCTCTCTGTCTCTGAATTAATTTTACACTGCAATCATTGTCTCCTATTTAAAAAGATTGTAGCATTTATTTTTGACAATATTACTTTTTATAAATGAGCACTTTTTCTGTGCCAGTAACGCTGCAGGCTAGTGGCACAGTGAGATCAAATAGACAGTCCGAAATGGGCTTAAATCCTATTTTACGATAACCAAGAGGCTGCTGATTTGTACGGGATCACTTTTAAAAAGAAAACTTACCCTTGTCCTTGGATTTAGTATTGTGCTCCCACATCCCCGAAAATAACAACTGGTACTCAGCACTGACAAGACGCTGTCATAGAGTCACAGAGGCTGACAGCACAGAGACAGGCACTTCGGCCCAAACTGGTCCGATCTGACCAAAATGTCCATCCCTGCCAACCCCATTTCCCTGCACTTGGCACAAATCCTTGTAAACCTTTGCTATCCATGGATTTGTCCAAATGACTTTTAAATGTTGTTAATATACCCACCTTAACCACTTCCACTGGCAGCTCATTCCACATGCGTACCACCCTCTGTGTAACATAGTTATCCCTCAGGTCCCCATGAATTCTTTCCCCTCTTACCTTAAACTGATGCCCTCTGGTCCTCAATTCCCAACCCTGGAACAAAAATTTGGAGCATACACCCTATCCATGCCTCTCATCATCTGAAAAACTTGTATAAGATCCCTCCTCAGTCTCCTACGCTCTAAAGAAAAATGTCCTCGTTTCTTCAACCTCTCCCTTTCACTCAGTCACTCGAGTCCTGGCAACATCCTTGTAAAACTCTTCTGCACTCTTTCCAGTTAAACAACATTCTTACTGCTGAATGGTGACCGAAACTGAACACAATACTCCAAGTGCAGCCTCAGCAAAGTCCTGTACAACTGCAAAATAACTTCCCAATTTCTATATTCAATGCCCTGCCTGATGAAGGCCAGTGTGCAGAAAGCCTTCCTCACTGCCCTGTTTATCTTGGATTCCACTTTCAGTGAACCATGCACCTGAACTCCAAGGTCCCTCTGTCTCACTACACTCCTTCAGGCTGTACTGTACCATTCACCATCAAACTCCTATCTTGATTTGACTTTCCAAAATGCAACACCTCACACTTATCTGTATTAAACTCCATTTGCTGGTTTTCGGCCTACGTCCCCAACTGATCAAGATCTTGCTGCAATTTCTGGTAATCTTTTTCATGGTCCACGACACAACCTACTTTAGCGTCATCTGCAAACTTACTAAGCATGCTTCGTATGTTCTCATCCAAAACATTGATATAGATAACAAACGTTAATGGGCCCAGCACCAAACCCTGAGGCACGCCACTAGTCACAGGCCTCCAGTCTGACAAGCATCCTTCCATGACTTCCTACCACCAAGCATCCAATGTGCCAGGTCTCCCTGGATTCAATGCGATCTAAACTTCCAGAGTAGCCTACAATGCGGAACATGACCAGAGGCCTTACTAAAATCCACATAGACTGAAGACCCCTCCCCAAAAATGATGAATCCTTTTCGCAGCCTGGGTAGATGCCCCTGCAGTTTCATTCCCCTATTGTCCTTCATGTTTCCTCTCTCCCTGTTTTACTCCCTCTCCTTCTGCTCCCATTCCTCTCCTTGAGGGACAATTGGAGGCATGCCAAATCACACCTTATCCTTCAATTTCTCCCTCCCTCCAACACACACTCTCTCTCTGTTCACATCTCACTTTTTATTCCTGTGTCTCGGAAATCACGACGTGATGTTAAAATTCTGATCTACCTATTTAAAATGACAACAAATCACATTGTGTCTGGGATGTTTCTATTTGTTTTGTAAAACAACAAAAGAAAGCTGAAGAGGGGTAAGAAGGAGACAGAGAGAGAAATAATAGGAGATCAGGTTCCAGATCCTTAGCCAAGTGAATTGAAATAGCCACAAAACCACAAGATTGAGAGGCAGAATTAAGCTATTTAATCGTGGAGTCAGAGTCATACAGCTTGGACACAGACCCTCTGGTGCACCTAGTCCATGCCGATCTTGTGCCCAAACTAAACTGGTCCCACTTACTTGTGTTTGGCCCATCTCCTCCAAACCTTTCAGAGATAGTAGGAACTGCAGATGCTGGAGAATCTGAGATAACAAGGTGTAGAGCTGGATGAACACAGCAGGCCAAGCAGCATCAGAGGAGCAGGAATGGCCTGCTGTGTTCATCCAGCTCTGCACCTTGTTATCTCCTCCAAACCTTTCCTCTTTTTGCATTTATCCAAATGTCTTTTAAATGTTGCAAATGCACCTGTAACCACCACTTCCTCTGGTAGGTCATTCCAAACACAAGTCACTCTCTGTGTAAAAAGCTTAGCCCTAATGGCCATTCTCAAACTTTTACCCCTCACCTGAAAAACATCCACGTTTTTTGTGAACTCCCCCAACCCACGGTAAAGACCTTGCTACTCACCTTAACAACCTTTGCCCCTTATTATTTTATCAATCTAAGTTCACCTGACAATCTTCTACGCTCCAGTGAAAAAACTCCCAGAATATCCAACGTATTTTTACAACTCAGCGCCTCCATTCCCAATGACATCCTGGTAAATTTTTTCATAACACTCTCCAATTTGCAAAAATCCTTCTTATACCAGGGCGACCAGAACTGCACAGTGCTCTGGTAGAGGCCTCACCAACTGTCCTGTACAACGTGAACATGACATCCCATCTGTAATATTGAAATATACGAGCAATGAAGGCAAGTATGCAAAACGCTTTCCTACCCATCCTGTCTGTCCGTGATAAAAACCGAAAGAGCTACGGATGCTGTAAATCAGGAACAAAAACAAAGTTGCTGGAAAAGCTCA
>NW_025974602.1:0-8407 GCF_021869965.1 Rhincodon typus
AGCCTCTCTGCTCCTATGATGCTGCTTGGCCTGCTGTGTTCATCCAGCCCTGCACCTTGTTGTCTCGGATTCTCCAGCATCTGCAGTTCCTACTATCTCTGATCCAAATTCAAATGAGACTGTTCTTCACCTTCTCACTGACACCTGCATTAGATTCCTGTGTTTCACATGCTTGCTGAAGCATTTTGTCATCCCCTCTGATTGCCTTGTGCCTCTCTGCTAGGCAAAAGCTGGGGCATTGTGCTCTTAGGGCTCCAATTCTTCTACCACAGGTCACTGCAAAAAGCTCATTCACTTGCAGCTATGGGATGAGTCTAGACTATGCTTACTATCTCCCTAGGGCACTATATATGACACTGTGCAATGAGCATATGATTATGGGTACAGACTTCCAATGTTGACTTGCCTGGGTGTAGTACTTGACAGTCTGACTAACACCACAACTATGCCTCATGCCATTATCGATTAAGAGTTAAGTAGATTCTCTTAAATTTGTTGGAAGGCCCTGTGAAGTGGAGATGCTGTCTCTCATTCAGAATCCTACACATTCCCTCTCTGCTGAATTGGATACTATGGATTGAATCACTCTGGTATCAGGTGTTTATACATTATTACAAAAATGAATAAACAAAAAATATTACTTTATCAAAAATTTTAAAAACTTTCTTCAATTTGTTTTTCCCTTTGGAGTAAGTTTGCTGATCATCCAGGATCTCACTGAATGGAGAAACAAGCTCAAGAGCTAAAGGGCCTCATCCCATACCTATATTTCTACTTTAAACTTCTACTTTGTTAAGTTCCCATTCGTTGCGATTACCCCACTCTTTCTCTCTCTCTGACTAAATCTGTTAAAATACATGGTGAAACGAAAAAAATTAAAAATTTGAAAAAGAAAATGCATCTGAAGGGCGGGTCTGGCAGATCACAACCTACTCATCCTCACAAACACACATTCCAAATTGTTGGTTCCTTTCCAATAACTGCATCTCTTCAGGGACAAAAAAATAAAGCAAGAAACATTTTGACAGAACATACTCAAAAAAAAATTATATCAAATGGTTTTTATCCCCAGTGTAGGATAACAGTCCAAATCTATATCTCTCTTTTCAATCATCCTATAAACAGCAAATATCAGCTGATTTAGATATCAAAGCTGATAAATATGGCACAATCCCAAAAAGTAAATAGTACAAACTCACAATATGAGTTATTACATCAGGGGGATATGTTGGGGTGGATAATGTGGTTTTTTGGGAAGGAGGGAGCAAGATATAGAGAAAAACAGGCAATGGCAGAACAACAATGAATATTATGATCAAATCAAAACTCTGCTACTTGGCGAGTGCATCTGTGAAATATACTGTGCAAGTGACACACAAACTCACAAAACAGAAGATTATATTGCATTAGAAAAATGCAAGTACTGGTCTCTCATGTCTATCTAGTTTATCTAGTGACAGTCGAGCCATTTAAACTAAAAAGGCCCCGGGTTTGATTCATATTACATCAGCTGATCAACAATCAAAGTTAATTTAAGCAGGGGTGGTAACCCAACATAAGACGGTAGCAAATGTGAAAAAATATCAACTACAGTTCTCAATGCATAGAAAGTTACCATAACTGCACTCCAATTGATGTACAGTCATGTATTTTCTCCCACTCCTAAATTCTCTCCTTACACTGTAAACATTAGTAAGCTATGGGATCAACGAAAGTATAGCACCTGAGAACAATCCTGTCCTCAAACAAAGGCCAAATACACAGATATTCCAACAAAGTTCATTGCACAGCGGTCAGGAGTAGGATCACTGACTAATTAACTGAATCAACTGCAGCATTCACAATAACTGCTCTGACTGAGAGTAGTTAAACAAACTCAGAGCTGGACCCCTTTGATTTGTGTGCCTCAGTACTACACAAACTTTCTGAAGTAGGTCATTGTGAAAATAGACCAGACAATTCGATTACTCCAACATCTAACATGACTGGGCACTCTTAATGAGGTATACAACTATTTGCACAACTGCATATTGACTCACTGGAGAGCGCTGTAGTCTTTATCCTAAACATCAAAAGCAGCAATATTATAAAGTATCTCTTGAGTATGATTGTTACAATGACAATTATACATCTGGACTAGAGCCTCAATCCAATGGACAGAACAAAGAAAACTGGTAATATAACAGTATTACCATTATAATATTGGTATACTTATTTTCACAGATTTGAGAGACATTATAGATATTTTTTTTAAAATTGAATCAAACAAAAAAAAGTAATTTCTCTTGAATTTTCAGCATTCCAACAGTCACATTAGCAGAAAGTGCAGATCAGCTGTAGTTAGTCATTTTCTCAGTTGAAAGGCAGCTCAGGAACCAAGGCCACTTGAGACCAGTAGAACACAAGTTTGGGTCATTGGCGAATCTTAAATTACCTATTGCTGCTATAAGTTTCCTCATTCACTGAAAGATACTCAATTTGCTGATAAAAACAGGAACTGCCATCATTCCATGAGAGATTGGGCACATCATTTTTAGGAAATTTGCACTAACATATGACTGTTTTGCTACATGACCTTCTTCCATTCCACTGAATGCAAAGGTCAAACCCCAAATTTTCTTGGTTCTCAGAGATCGCACCGTGACCACCAGGATGATACAAGCAATAACTGAATACTCAAACCCTACAGCAGACCAAAGCAGCAGCAGGTCAGAAAACAAAGAGAATAGTTGACTGGAGGAAGTCTTTCACAAAACAAGGAAGGTCGCACTTAGAAACACAAAAATGAACATTCTTCCAAATTTGCTCAGTCTCCAGGTACAAATATAAGTAATACATACTATAACATATCAGATCCAAACAATGAAATTCAAACCATTTGGCACTGTGCCAAAAGTCTTACAGTGAAGAGGCAGCAGGAGTGAAATGGGCTCAGGCTTTCTCTGATGAGTCTGCTCTGCCAATAAATAAAAAAGCTATTCCGCACACTCATCTTGATTTCATATTGCATTTGTCAGAGACTTCTTCCTTTTGGAAGGAAGAAATTCCCTGGAAGCTAATAACATGTTTTTGACCTGCTGAGAGTTAAAAATTGGTGCACAGCAAGGCATAATTTATCTCAGTAAAGGAAATGAGACAAGACAAAACATTAACACCTTTCTAGAGGCAAGTATAAATTCTGGAGATAAATATTCAGTTATGATTTTCAACAATTGAGATAGATGGTATCTAAAAAGATATTCGATCTGCTTCTCCACCAATGCATAGTAGGTTAAAACTTTACAGATCTTTAATTCTTTATGTCAAAATAATGCTAAATTTAAGTGTAATTTTCATAAAAGATGCAATTCAGTCAATATAGTTATTCAAAGCACAATTCAAAACTAAAATGGAGAGGTGCTGCTGAGCTATATGAGCAGACATGAAAAAGAAATGTAAACTTACAACATGCTGAGTCAGTGCTCTGCAATTGGACAAAAGCTGTTAGAATATCACAGCAGTGTACAGATACTTTCTCATTTGCAGTAAAAGCCTTAGGAGTTAAAAATCTTAGCAATTTAAAAACTTTAGATTCTTCTGGATCAGTGCCACAACGATGTATCAAACCTTGCTATGCGTTATGTGGTATACAACTATGGTTCTTATGAAAGGATAGAACCTGTCCCAACAGTATTTAGGTTTACAATGAAACCCAGCCTGCATACATGGCTGAAGGTCCACTAGACATGTGTCATGACAGAGAGGTCTACAATGAGATAGCCTGTAGCAAGGAAAAGCTCAACTGCATTGCGTGAGACCTGGAATGCTGGAGAAACCATAAGTTTTATATCACAGGAGGGGTGGCCTTATGGCATTGGAAAACAGACATGCAGTTAGTTTAAAGTCATTAAGTATCACAATTTGTTTCTGGCCACTGCATTTTCCTCCAGTCCCTGGAGAAGATTAATGCAGGCTAGTGAGTAAAAGACTAACTTGCTGCCTGTGTGGGTGGTCTGAACTGCTCAGTTTGCAGGCAGACAAAATGGCAGCCTCTGCTGGCAAGGTTTAGGATATACTTGATGTTGATTCTGAGGTCCTCGGAGATAGCAGTAATAGCATTAAGTGCAATATTGTTAACAGATTACAGACAGAATACGAAAAATGACAGCTGGGTGATGTCTAGTCTGCTGATGCAATTAAGAAGTCTTAAGCTGAACAACACTGTGATCTGGGATATAGACTCATAGTTAGGAAGTAAGTCATCATAGCGCTCTTTCTAATCTCTATTCCTGTGCCAGTCTTCATTTGCCAACTTCCCTCACTTTCAAATCAACCAGAATCAATGTCAATTTCCTTCCTCTGCCAGTTTTTTCAAGACAGATGCAGGAATTATTTGAAGTTTGTTGCCCATTTCAGCAGGTGCCCTGGAGAACCACTCTCACATGCATTCCAAAGACACCAAATAAAACCACCAGCTTGAGGCAAATCAGCTAGCACTACCGTTATCTATTTACAAAGCTGTCATGGTGCTAGATTGAGGCTCATAGGGGTTGAGAGAGGAATTTGTATTCCAGGGTGAATGTTGTTTCATGCACAATAGCAGAATACCTTCAGTGACTCATGTACAGTACAGTTAGATGCAAAGTATCAGCTTCCTTTATTCTGCTGAACGTCAGCTTTCCTGCTCCTCTGATGCTGCTGGGCCTGCTGTGTTCATTCAGCTCTACACCTTGTTATCTAAGGTGCCAAGACATCCTGGTTTCTCCCACAAAGCAACCTAGTACCCCTACAGTATTCTACAGATTGCTCAAATACCTACGTTTTAAGCTCCACTGAGGCCCCAGATAATAATACACACCTCGCGTTACACCTCGTGAATGAGCTGAGTGACAAATATTGACAACGGTGTTCACCAACTGAAAGCCGCATTTGTCAAGGTAGGACCTGAAGTCATGAAGTTGGTGTCAGAAACAGACATCCTGGTATGTGGACCTACAATTCTCACCAGGAGGACCAATATGCAGTGCGAGTTATCAGCCAAAGTCTGAGGGCTGTTGGGGCTAACTCAAGGGTAACTATCAAATTCGGAGAGTTTGGGCTTGTAATGGGTAAGGTTTGATAGAAACACAAGGTTTTGCCTCTGGATTTGCGATAAAAGTTTTTCTCCTAATACATTGTGGTGATTTTGTGTGTCTTAGGTTGGAGCCAAGGTTAAACTGTGGAGAGTTGTAAAGTCATGGGTATAGAGTTTTACAGCACAGAAGGTTTTTCAGCCCAGTCAAAATCAAACCAACTACCTATTCTAATCCCTTTCTCGAGTACATGGCACATAGCCTTGTAAATCTTAGCATCACAAGTGCACATTTATTTACTTCTTAAATGTTATGAGAGTTTCTGTCTCTACCACTGTAACAGGCAGAGAGAAATCCAGAGTTCCAGATTCCCACCACCCTCCGGGTGAAAAGATTTTTCCTACACCTCCCATAAAACTTCTGCTTTGAATCTATGCCCTCTGGTCACTGATCCCTGTCTTCCTGACGACCATCATATCTATTCCTCTCATAAGATTATACATCTCAATGATGTCCCCTGTCAATCTTCATTGCTCCAAGGAAACAACACCAGTCTGTCCAATCTCTCTTCGTTTCTGAAACTCTCCAGTCCAGGCAATATGCTGATAAATCTCCTCTCTGGTGTTATCAGATCCCTCCCGCGACATAGATTTCAGAACTGCACGCAATAGTCTTATCTATGGCCTAACCAAAGTTTTATACTGCAGCGTAACCTCCCTGCTCTTAAACTATATTCCTCTGCTAATAAAGGCAAGTATTTTATATGTCTTCTTAACCGCATCATCCACCTGCCCTATACCTTAAGAAACCAACGGACATGCACACCAAAGCCACTTTGACCTTGGAACTTCCCAGGGTTCTACCATTCATCATGTATTTCCTTGCCTAGTTTGTCCTACCCAAGTGCACCACCTCACATTTATCTGGATTTTTTTGAATTTCATTTGCCACTGATCAGCCCATCTGACCACCAGTCCGTATCCTCCTGCAGCATAAGGCTATCCTCCTCACACTCATTATGATTTAAATCAGACAAAACCAGTTCAAGGTGTTGCATACGTCAGACAGGTTTAGAGGTTTTCTATTATGATATTAAGATATTTATCTAATTGTGGCTCTGCTCATAGTTCTCATAATTATGATCAATAAGTCTAATTTGTATGAAACACCAATGCTAGAACATCTTAAGTTCAAAATCTCTTTTGCAATATCCCATTTAATAAATGAAAAGTTGTAAACAGTTGGGAGTGTAATTTTCTGTTTGGTCGCCTGACCTCTGTTCCACTCGAAACCTGTTCACACTTGTCTCATTCAAACTTTGTGTTTTTATGTTCAGAATATATAAACATAAAAGACAGATGTTGTCTCAGACTGAAGGGATGCTCAGTGCTGAGCCTTTCGAGTTTAAGGAAAGGATGTATCCATGAATAAAGAATGAATTCTTGGATTTGACTCTCAAGAGTGGCACAGTTCTTTGTCTTAGCAGAAATTTGACTTAGGAAGGAGGTAGAGATTTTAAGAGGATCTTGGAGAAACCTGCCCTGAACTGGGAAAACGTGAGTTGTCACCAGTGTTCCAGCAGTTATTTACAATCTAGATACAGGAAATTTTTCAGACTAAACCTTTCACGGTCAATTGTCCTGATGACTATTGACCCTGAAAGGTTCAGTCTCAAAGATATTTTGTATATAGACTGCACATACTGCTGGAATATAATATCCACCATAGTACAGTAACTTGGAGGACACCAGTTATTGCATTGCCTAATTTCCAGTGAATTAGGTAACCTCAGCTGGCAGCAACTGAATCATAAGTATAGGAAATCTGTAGTTTGTGCTGCATGATTAGGTGTCTTAATAAGGGGTTGCCACCTCTGGCCAGACATAATAGGAGATGCTATCACATGACCTAATTAAATTGCCACTTCCCTGAATTCCTGTCATTGGTCACTTGACATATGAATGTTGGTAACACAACCCCCGCCTTTCCAAGATGTTACAACATGCCCCCAGAGGGTCACATTGTGCAGTGGTAACGTCCCTACTTTTAGATCAGGAGGCCTCGTTTCAAGTACCACCTGCTCCAGAGGTGTGTGAGAACATCTCTGAAAAGGTTTCTTTGAAAATATCTACAATGTGTTTGGTTTTGACTTTTGAAATCTGATCACCCTATGCTTCAAGAAAAACGTTGCTGCTTCAAACTTAAAAGGTGAATATCCATTGCTGCATCAACGTACAATGTTAATTTCTCAACGGATGACTGAGTGAAACCAACAATTTAACATCAAATTAGGACTTTTTTGTGCTGTAGAATACGTAAATCAAACCTCTGACTCAGGAGTTTTGGCTGGATTTAAAGCAAAATCCCAGAGCTGAAAGGTCACATTCCAACACAGTGCATTCACCAGTAGTCCAACAGAAGCATAAAAGACACTCTATGACAATAGCCAACATTCAAGAGTCCAAGCCACACTTAGTCCAATATCAGCAAGCTGGATGATCAAGCAGCCCGTGATAATCTCTCTCTGACTGAAATATTTGTTGCTACTTCAGCCTGTGCCAATGACTGTAAGTGTTAACAGCAGCTAAACACTGGTGGAAGATCAGTCTTGATCAATACTGCCATAAGGCAACAACGGAGCAGTTAGAGAAACCTGATATCAAGCTGGTTGGGACTAATGCTGAATGAAGTTGTACAATCTTTCAGAAATCACAAAATGCTACTCAGTTTATGTGACTTCATAGAACATTATTCTAAGTGCTGCCTGACGAAACTCAATTATTTCCCAATCTCCAACTAGTGGTCCTTCATAACGTAATGAGGATAAATAGTGGCCTGCTTATACTTGGTTAAATCAAGTTTCTCCAATCATGTCCTCAGGCGAAATTTCTAGCAAAAAGGAATGTGTACGCAATAATTATGTTTGCTAACTTTAGAGTTGATTTCACAATTCTGAAAGTTGTGCAGCAGCTGAGGACACTGCAAACAGGTGCTACATGCTGTGTTGTAACACAAAATCCAAAACCACCAGTCTTGGCCCAAGCTAAAAATGAAATTAGTAAAACTGAACAGACCAGGAATACTTTAAATGGGATGTCACTGTGCCTTGAAAAATCATCTGAAGTGCAGTGACAATACTGAAACTACAGCATTAATCGGGACCACACACAATGATTAGGAATACCTGGAAAAATAACAACTTACTTAGAACACATCTCCACAGGGGGAGGGGTGCATTTGATTAATATGCAAGCATAAGAGAAGTAAGGACTTTTTTGCGTGCACTTTTACTCTGTCCACAAGTTGACTACAATACTTGATGTTAATGTGTCGCGGTTGACGACTAAAAGATCGGA